>NC_073386.1:21490333-21790333 GCF_028641065.1 Leucoraja erinaceus
ACACCAGGACAAGAGTTGCTTCAGACCCCTGAACACATATTACGCCTGACTCTTTGTGGAAATTATTGTGAAACGTCTCATTGGTGGGATTTGGTAAGTAGGTAATTACTTGTAAATTGGTAAAATACATGATTACCGTCCTTTTCTTTACTTGCTCAATAATTATATTTCATGATAATTAGTGAGTGCAACCGTGCAATATTTTGTCATATTATTAAATTAAGTTATTGACTGCTTGTCTCTAACCAAGTACATATGCTGACTATCTTCAAACCGTCGATAAAGTACTGAGGTACTATTGGCTATAATCATCTTTTTTGTTGTTATTTTCAGTGTGTTTTAAAAGTTTGTGTAAATGTTCTCTCTTTTATGGGGGGGGGGGGGGGGGTCCCCCCCAAACATTTTTTTTCAGTCAATGCCGGAGATACGATTGTTTTCCTGGATCGTATCTCCGGTCGCTCTGCGGCCTAACATCATGGAGCTGGAGGCCTCCTCGCGATTGACGTTGAGCGCGTGGAATTACCATCGAGGCTGATCCCTTGCCTGGGATCGATGCTCCAACCCAATCAAAACCCTTCAAGCTATGATTTTCCCAGTCTATATTGGGAAAGTTGAAATCCCCTACTGAGGACCTTGCCCATCTCCTGTGGCTTCACACAGAGGTGACTGCTTTTATACCTGAAGAGGCCCCACTTTCTCTCTAGTTACCCTTTTCCCCTTATGTATTTACAAAATCTTTTGTGGATTGTCTTTTATGCGGCCTGCCAGAGCTATCTCCTGGCCCCTTTTTGCCCTTCTGATCTCCTTTTTTAGTTTGCTCCTTAGTTCGTGAAACTCCTCCGGGGATGCACTTGATCCCAGTTGCCTATACCTGTCCCATGCATCCTTCTTGTTTTTGACTAACGTCTCAATTTCTCTCGTCAGCCAAGCTTCCTTGCATTTGCCTGCTTTGACTGCTTTGACTCTAACCGAGACGGACATATGCTGAGCTCTCTTCAGTACCACCAGGGGCGGCGTACGATTGGCACCCTCACCAATTCATCTTTTTTGTTGTTATTTTCAGTGTGTTTTAAAAGTTTGTGTAAATGTTCTCTGTTTTATGGGGGGGAGGGGGGGGGGTCGGGGGAAACTTTTTTTTCAGTCTCTTACCTTGCCGGAGATACGATTGTTTTCGGGGTCGTATCTCCGGTCGCTCTGCAACCAAACCTTTGATGAAGATAGGCTTGAGGATCCTCATCATTCTTCTTCTAAAGTCAACAAAACAGTTCCTTGGTTTTACTGACATTGAAAGCAATGTTGTTGTTCGGACACCATTCTGTCAGACGATTGATCACCCTCCTGAACTCTGACTCACCATTATCTGTAATTCGTCCAACAACAGTGGTGTTGTCAACAAATTTAAAGATGGAGTTGGAACTGTATCCGGCTACACAGTCATGGGTATAAAGTAGAGCGGAGGGCTGAGCACACAGCCTTGATGTGCCCCTGTGCTGATGGTTATCGAGAAGGAAGTATTGATGCCAATTTGTACCGATTGTGCTCTGTTGATGAGGAAGTGGAGGATCCAGTTGCAAAGAGATACACAGAGACCTAATTCCCTGAACTTGGTAACAGATTTGATGGGGATGATGATGTTGAATAGCGAGCTGTTGTCTACGAACAACAACTTGACGTATGTGTTTTTATTGTCCAAGTGGCCAGTGCAGAGTGGGGAGCCAGCAAGATTGCTTGTCCTGTTGATCTATTGTGGCAATCGGAAAATTATAGTGATCCAGGTTCTTGTTGAGGTAGTTGATTTGTGCCATAACCAACCTCGTTCATCACCATGGACGTTAGTGCCACCGGTCGGTAGACATTGTGGCATGTTACCTTACTCTTCTTGGGCACCAGTATTATTGATGCACTTTTAAGGGAGGTGGGAACCTCAGTAATGAGAGGTTGAAAATGTCTGCAAAAACTCTAGCCATTGGTCCATGCAGGTTTAAGAATGCAACCAGGTACACCATTGGGTCCAGATGCTTTCTGAGGGATGCTTACCCTCCTGAGGCATTAAGGGCTATGGGGGCCAAGAAGGTACATCAATGTTCTTCCTATCAAAATATGTTGAAGCATATTGATTCTGTCTTCATTTAGTCTTCATGACTGGAATTTTGGACAAATAATCACATGAGCAATGTTCACCAAATTCATTGCACACACCCTTCCAATCTCAGAGTGAACCGACACATTAGTACACTGGGAAGGACTGGGGCTTGGTTAGAAACATAGTAACATAGAAAATAGGTGCAGGAGTAGGCCATTTGTCCCTTCGAGCCAGCACCTTCAATATGATCATGGTTGATCATCCAAAATCAATACCCCATTCCTCCTTTCTCCCCATATCTCGATTCCGTAAGCCCAAAGAGCTATATCTAATTCTCTCTTAAATACATTGACTGAATTGGCCTCCACTGCCTTCTGTGGCAGAGAATTCCACAGATTCACAACTCCATAGGTGAAAAGGTTTGTGCTCATCTCAGTCCTAAATGGCCCACCCCTTATTCTTAGACTGTGACCCCTAGTTCTGGACTCCCCCAACATTGGGAACATTTTTCCTGCATCCACTTGTTTAAGAATGTTATATATTTCTGTAAGATCCCTTCCCCTCCTTCTAAATTGCAGTGAATATAAGCCCAGCTGATCTATTATCTATTCTTGTTCAAGGGGGGGGGGGGGGGGGTGCTTACATCAATGCAAAGGATTGGCACAGTGGTACATTGAGTTATTGACTTCATCGACAAGCATGTAGTAAGATGGGACAGTGAATTTGCCCATGTTCTGAGTTGAACAATAATAAATCCGAGCAGTTATTCTGTTAATTGCCAGTCTGTGGATTGGATAAATCACCTCAACAATTCCGATTTTAGTGCAATTCAGTTTGTGCTTGACCAGAATACACTTTATGCATAAAGAGACCCAATTATGAGATCAAACCTTGTCTCAGTAATAATATTAAAACTAATGTTGGCATGTGTGCAGTACATATATACTCAGAATAAGTCGTTCAAATATAAAAAAAAAGTAATTAAGCCATTGATTCATCCAACTTTTTTCCCGTGCTTTGATTTCCTCACAAAACAATTACGTTTTTTTGAAAATGTATGTAAGTTGTGGGATTTCATTTGAAACTGCACCTGTGTGTTCAGAGCATGAGTCTTACGTGTAATAACCCTTAGGCAACATATCTGAAGTACAACAAAGAGCTCAACAGATCTTTCTTGTGGCTTTTTTTCCCAACTTTGTCTTTGATTTTGCTATGGGCATGTAGATTTCAAAACTAATGGATATTGGTGACAGCAACACAAAAGAATTTAACAGATGCGTTTGGTTTAGCCAGAAGTTGTAACATATTCACAAATACTTGGGAGATGTAGTTCATGATCCTGATAGAAGTATATAAAATGAGAGGCATAGATAAGGTAGGCAGTCAGAATCTTTTACCCAGGGTGGAAATGTCAAAGATTAGAGGGCATTACATTACTGTGAGAGAAACAAAGTTTGATGGGGGGTGAGCAGGGCAAGTTTTTTCACACAGAGGGTGTGGGTGTGGTTGCGGGTGCCCGGAACACAACGCAAGGAGTAGTGGTGGAGACAGATACGATAGTGGCGTTTAAGAGGCTCTTAGATAGGCACGTGGATATGCAGGGAATGGAGGGATATAGATCATGTGCAGACAAATTAGGTTAGTTAACTTGGCATCATTTTGGGCACAGACATTGTGGGCCGAAGGGCATGTTCCTGTGCTGTACTGTTCTATGTACTAGCATTGAAGTAACAATAAAAGTATAAACTAAATCTATAATAACTGATGTCTCAACTGGATCCAGCCTGCGATTCTCATGGCTGCACTTAATCTCTTGTGGCCTCGTGGTTACCGATGTCCTTGAGACCTCACTGTAGTCACACCATGAACTATCCTCCAGGCACTGAATCCTGGAGGCCCACCCTAAAATATCATGATAACACTATGTGTCAATTTGTAGTGTCAAGGGCGTTTTAAAATGTTTCTAAATGTATGTGAAGCGCAAATATTAAAAACATTGTTGAATACTTAAATATTCAAAAAAGAAATGATTTAAAAGTGAATATTAAAAGTTAATACATTTACTCAAATTTGTTTAGTGGATGTAAATTAATTAAAAACCTTATTATTAAATAGACTAAGTGCAGGTCTGCTCCCCCAACGCAATATTCCACCACTCACGCATAGCCCCCAACTGCGCAGGCACGACTCATTTCCCCTCATCCTCCAGCACTCCCTCCCGCTCTTCTTCACCCTCCCTCTTCTTTCCTCTCTCCTTCTTCCCTACCCCAATCATTCCCTCCCTCTCTCCCTCCCTCCGTAACTCCTCTTCCTTCCTACTCCTCTCCTATCCCTCTACCCCCCCCACTCACCTCCCCCCCTATACACCCCCCCCACTATCCCCCCCCCCCCCCTACCTCCTTCACTCCCTCTATTCCCCACTTCCTACCTCCCCCACTCCTCTCCCTCTATTCTCCTCCTCCCCCACTCTCCCTCCTCACCTCCCCCACTTTCCCCTCCCTCTCACTCCCTTCCCCCTCCTCTCCCTCAATCCCCCCCATTCTCCCTCCTCATCTCCCTAGGATCTTTCCCCTCACCTCCTCCTTTCCCACAATCCCTCCCTCACCTCTCCCGCCCTTTCCTTTCCCCTACCCTCAGTCACTCCCTCCCTCCCACCATGAAAACCAGCATCTGCAGTTCCTTCCTCCATTCATTGTTAGCTTCATAGTTTAGATTCCGTTGGCTTGACGATTGGACCAGTTTGCGCTGTGTGTGTGTGTGTGTGTGTTACTTGAACCCCGTGCAAACTGCTAGGCCACCCTGCAACCCGACTCTCCCTCCCTCTGCCCACTCCGGCTCAGCCGCCGATCAGCCCATCCCCATCCTGCCCGCTGCTACCGCTCGGCCCGTCCCTGCCCTACCTGCCTGCTGCTGCTGCTCAGCCCGTTCCTGCCCACCCTCCTGCCTGCTTGGTTGCTCGCTGCTGCCGCCAGGCCGGGCCGTGGGGTGGGGGGGATGGAGTCGGTATTAGTCACGTTGGGCAGTTTCGACAAATTGGTGGAGAAGATCTCTGTTATGATATGTGCAATATGACTTCATAAAGTCCATGCATGCGCGGGTGTTCCAGGCATGCGCGGGTGTTCCAGGCATTTACTGGAAAAGCTTGTCCTTGAACATGGTGGCAGTGGTGGTGCCTTAAAGAATCATTTTTCTGCCACAACCTGAAGCTCCCGGCTGGAACAGTTAGCAGCTAAGGACTAGTGAAACTGTCAAGCGGCGTAGGATTGGTGAGTGAGCAGCATTTAAGGCACGGAAAATAGTAAAACTGCTGGAAAACGACATGGCTACCCGAAGGGCGGGGCAGACAGCCGCTCAGCAGCAAGCCGAGTCGAGCGCGGACGAGGAGACGGGCGACCAGCGGCCTACGCAGACGGCTATCAGTAGCACTCCGCAGCACGCTGCCGGTCCGCTTCCCGTGAGCGGTATACGAACACCGACCCCATTAAACGCCAACCAGAGTGATTGAGGGTTGGAAAACATGCCGTCGGATGTGGGCAAACTACAGCATGGTCACACAGCTAGACAAGCAAACACCAGCATACCAGACCGCATTGTTTCTCCAGCCAATTGGCCCATCAGGACTGGAGGTTTACGACAGTTTTGTGTTCGCCAGCGATGATGAGAACCAAGAACTGGCTGATATCATTCGCACGTTCGAGAGCTACGCCATTGGCGAAAAGAATGAGATGTATGAGCGATACCCCTTCAACAAGAGACAGCAAGAAGCAGGTGAGAACTTTGAATTGTTCCTTGCTAGCCTGAGAACACTAGCGAAGACCTGTAATTTCTGCCAGTGCATGACGGGCAGCTGGCTCCATGACAAGATTGTGTTGGGCATTAGCGACTCGCAGACGAGGAGACGTTTCCTGCAGGAAATGAAGCTCACTCGCAACGGCATCTGCAAGAGTGCCGTGACTGCTGAGTCTCATCTCCAAGCTTTCACCTGAAGTAGCAGGTCCACAAAATTAGACAGCAGTGCGGCAAGAGAGGCGCTGCTGTGCAATACCCACACAAGCAAAGCAAGTGGGTTAAGCCGAAGAAAAGCCAAGGCAAGCATAATCAAGAAGCAAAAGCGTGCAAGTATTGTGGCAAGGAGCATGCAATGGACAAACAGCAATGTCCAGCCTACGGACAGACATGTAGGGCATGTGACAGTTGCAACCACTTTGCCAAATTGTGCAGAAAGAAGAAAGTGCACAAAGTGGACGACCAGGCCGGAAGTGACACGAGCACTGAGTACATTGATAGTATCACGCTCACAATTAACACGGTGCCGCCTAGAGATGATGTTTACGCATCGATGCTTGTCAATGGGAAGCAGGTCGACATCTAGCCACGCAGATATTTACACGGCGTAGACCACACACTAGCCCCATGTCAAAAGAAGCTCATGATGTGGAATAAGACTACAATGGACACGGAAGGCGTTTGCTGGGTTAAGCTGGTCAACCCCAAGACAAACCGCAAATATTCTGTGGAGTTCATTGTGGTCAGTGATGGCTTCACACCACTGCTAGGAAACAAAGCTAGTCAGCAAATGAATTTGATCACTGTAAATGACGACAGCTTTCACCGTGTACACACGTCAACGGTCGTAAAAGAGAAAGCAGGTAAGATTGAAGAATGCTATGCAGAGGTGTTCAACGGCAAACTAGGAGAGCTGCCTGGTGAAGCACACGTGCAGATTAACGAGGAAGTGCAACCCACAGTTTTACATCTCGACGTTTACCTCATGCGATAAAGCAGAAGGTAAAGACGGAGCTAGAACGGATGGTAGATCGTCACGTGATCACACCAGTTGACGAGCCGACGAGTTGTATCAGCCAGCTCGTGGTCACGGAGAAAAAGAATGGTGATGTCTGGGTGTGCATCGATCCACGACCGCTAAACAAAGCGCTGAAGTGAGAACACTATCCGCTCCCAGTTATTGAGGACATCTTGCCAGATCTCAACCGTGCGAAGATCTTCAGTACGCTAGACACGAGCTCAGCTTTCTGGCAGGTGAAACTTGACGACGAATCGTACAATCTGACGACGCTCAACACACCTTTCGGGTGTTACCGATGGCGCCGATTGCCATTCGGTTTAAGTGTATCGTCTGAAATCTTCCAGCAAAGAATACATCAAACGCTCGAAGGGCTACCGGGAGTGATCTGCTTTGCAGACGACATCCTCATCTATGGTAAGGGAGAGGCGATGGAAGACATGGTCATCGACCACGACTTGAAGCTCGAGCAGTTGCTTCAGCGATGTGTACAGCAACACATCAAACTTACCAAGGACAAGTCTGAGATACCCTGTTTTGGACATGTGATCACTGGCACAGGACTGCAACCTGACCCCAAAAAGGTTGCAGATGTCATCAATATGTCAGCACCCACAGATGTACAGGGTCAAGAGGCCAGTTGGATTTGTCAGAGCCGTTTTCTACCCACTGTGTACAGGGGGTGGCAGAGGACCAGTCATTGTCCACTAGCAGATGTCAAAGATGCGACCGATCGACCCCGCTGAATTCCCCCCAGCATGGATGCACGATGTATAGTCTGCTGATCAGGACCACCCCCGACAATCACTTCCAGGACAGGCACAGCATCAGTTGCTGAAGCCTTTGTCATCAATATGTAGCATACTCGATCAATAACCCCCAATCCCAAGATAATTGTTCTGAGATCGATTGCGATGTGATCGAGACAACAGACATACATGGGAGTGGCAGAGGTGAGCAGGATTTGCGACCAAAAGCACTGTTCAGAAGTACTGATAACTTGAGCCAACCATCAGACAGCTGACGAATCCAGGCAGGAAAATAAAATGTGTCCCGTATCAACAGATCGTATCTGAGTGATCTTAACAACTACAATCCCAAGGTGAGCTGACAATTCAGTGTGGGTGACTGGGGGCAGCCTTACTCCAAAAGGGACGTCCCATCGCATATGCGAGCAGAGCAATAACTGACACCGATTCGCGATATGCCTCGATTGAGAAGGAGATGGGACGTCCCTGATCGAACTGATAAAAACAAGGACATTGTCATAAACGAAACAGTGAGAACTCGCTCAGGTCGAGCTGTGAGACCGCCTAGGTATTTCGGAGACTATGTGACCCATTGATTTAGTTCCTATCATTTGTTACGTCTGTATGGGGTTGCAAGTATGTATGATAAAACAAATTTATGTAAATAAGATAATGAGAAGGAAAGGAACTTTTACTTAAAAAAAATGTTATTTTCTCACTTAGACAGATATATGCCAAGCATTGTACATCTGTACGTTTTCTCTTTTGGAAAAAGAGGGGATGTTATGATATGTGTAATGTGTGACTTAATTACACATTAAGTTATATGTGTAAATGACTTAAGTATTAAGTATTAAGGGTGTGCGGAGGCCAGTTGGATTTGTCAACTACCTTGGATTTGTCAACTACCAACAATAAGTATTAAGTTATTTAACGACTTAATAAAGTCCAGGAGTTTTACCCAGCTGGACAAGCTTGTCCTTGAACAATCTCCTCTGAGAGGCCGTGAGGGTGAGTTACCGCGGCAGAGGAGACGGACGGTCGCAGCTATTCACCCAGGGAGACGGGTAGACGGGACCGCCATTGCAGCACGGGGCAGGCAGGGGAGAGGGGTGATTGACGGAGAGAGAGATGAGACCAGGGCCTGCACTGAACCCCCCCCCCCCAAGTGGCCGCCGCCGTTTGTGGTGGGGGAGACAGTAGACACATTACTGTGAGGAGGGGAGATAGGAGTTTGTGAGTGAGCTGCGAGAGGCCGCGGTGTAGGAAGAGGCGTCGCCGTCCCGGCCGCGGCGTTGACTGACAGGAGAGACCAATCTGCGTGGCGCTGATTGACAGGAGAGGAGACCAATCTGCGCATGTGCGGTCTTTAAGATTTTTAAACCTTAATAACTTTTAAAATATACCATCGATTGGAACAAAACATTGCACTTACAGCACAGGAGAATGGTGAGTAAGGTGGCGAAAAATCATAGCGCTATCTTGTACCATTTTTACACAAATAGAAAAGCCACGCAAACTGGAAGAGCACAAGGTCAGAGTTTTAGTTGTGTACTAGACCAAGTGCAGACCCGTTGGGTCTTCTCCCCCAATGGTGTGATCCCCCAACCCAAGATTCCACCATGGACCCGTCTCCTCCAACGGAACTGAACCCGTTCCCAAATGTAAGATTCCAGCACTCCCCTGCCTCCCTCAGCAGTGGATTTAAAAACAATTCCAATTTCACCTTCCCTGCTTGCTGCAGCAGTTCCAATTGCAATGCCAATGGGCCCTCCCCCCTCCTGTTGAAGCACTTGCTGTGATATCCCATTGAGGTGAAAAGTTCAGAGTGTTCCTGTCTTGCAACTTTGTTTTGAAGTGTGTTGGAAGCTGATAGGAAGGAGCAGCGAATCAAAAGGCAGACAGGCAGTCGGACGGACGGCAGGCGGCAGCCACAGACTTTGATATAATAATAGATAGATAGATAGATAGATAGATAGATAGATAGATAGATTAAATCAAACAAGGGGAAGCGTGGGTGTAACCTTTCTATGCAGCTTAATGATCCCATTCAAAATGTGGCCACATTAGAGGGCCACATCTCTGGCTGCCATAAATCTGAGAGCCTGAGTACAAAGTGTTTCTGACCTGCAGCTCGGGTCAATCAGGAATTCTCTCTGAACTCAGTAATCCATGCTTCAGATGCATTAAGAGGGGTATTGATTCATCATACAAAGAAAGAAATGCTTTTAATTGGCAAGAGTCTATAAACAGTGGATGAATATTATGGTAATTAGTAAATTAATCAAGGTGTGAAAATGTAACACTGTAAGCTGTAATAATCCTGCATGCAGTGCAAGCAGCCTCAGTGTTAAAGTAGGAAAATGCTAGATGTTAGTTATTTAATCTTTTAAAATGAACAGTGATTCTGTAGAATTGCATGCCAGCTGGTATGCATTGGTGCTTACGCCTTTAACGTGTTAGATGGTTCTTGGCTGGGACAAAGACTTTATCGTATAGTTGGTATGTGGATTGACAGATAATGATCCCTGGCTGGTATTAATCACCTGAAAGAACTAGAAGTGACTTTCTTGACAATCATAAAAATGTAGATGCTACAAATCTGAAATGAATATGAGAATAATGGAAACACTCAGAGTTATAGAGCAAGGAAACAGGCCCTTTGGCTCAATTTAACCATGATGCCCCATCTAAACATATCTAATTTACACACATTTGTCTCATATCCCTCTAAATCTTTCCAATTTATGTACCTGTTCAAATGTCTTTTAAATATAGTTATACTACCTGCATCAAATACTTTCTCTGGCAGCTTGTTCCATATATTCACCATGCTCTGAGTGAAAATGTTGCCCCTATTAAATCTATGTCCTCCAGTTCTTGATTCTCCTCCTGCATTCATCCTATGATATGCATTCATCCGATCTATGCAATGCATCCCCCTTATGACTGCTATGAAATCATCCTTCAGCTTCCCGCGCTCCAAGGAATAAAGTCCTAGCACCTGTCTAACTTCTCCCTATGGCTCAGACCCATGAGTCCTGGCAACATCCTCGTAAACCTTCTCTGCATAATGTCCTAACTTCCAAACATAATGCCCTAACTTCCAAACTTAATAACTTGACTAATGAAGGCTAATGTACCAAAAACTATCATTACCACCTAACAGACCCGAGGACATCCAGCACTGGATTCAAAGATGTTAAAACTTCTCTACAATCTGTTTTGCCCACAGATTAATGAGAGTGCTTGGGAGGCACAAATGTTGGTGGCATAATTGAAGAGGCACAATTGCCAAGAAATTCAACTGTATAATAATTATTTTGGAATTGAACAACTGAAAATGTAATTCATTCCCCTACAGTGAAATGTGATAACTGCTATTTCCAAACCATTTTGTGTCGCTCTGGAAAATCAACCATGCACATTGGCCATCAATCACCTTTGTGCCCATTATGTCAATTAGCCGTGCACCATTCCTTTTGGAGTATTGCCTGGGAACTTGGAAAATGTTGTTCTGGGACCATACCTGACAAACCTAGCCCTCCCAGTTTAGCACAAGACAAGGGTGTTTAGAAAGCAAATGAATTATTTACTTCAGTCTGCAAACCTATCCCAGTGCACCTTCAGTCTTAGTGTCAGCCCCTTCCAAACCCACTGCTACTAGAATCACGGGCCACAATCCGCTACTCCAATTGCAACAGCTGCTATCAAATATGCAGGGCCCTCTTCCGTCATTCCACCTCCCCCTCCCCACATCTCACTTCCAACATTTTTGGGCCAAAACCCGTTGGGTGATTTGTTTTAAATCCAGCCTCCTAAAAGAACACGGCATCATTTTCACTGTCGAAAATCAACAACATCCAGTCACTGCATCTGAAATTTGGGTATTGGACAATACTGAGGTTTACAATAGAGGGTAATAACTGCAATGGTCATTGATGCCCTGCTGCTGTAGCCTTTTCATGTATCCATTAGAGTGAACTCGAATTTCCAGGTCTCCAGCAACATTCCGGGGCCACGACCTGACCTGCAACGCCTCACCCATCAGATTTTATGGCAAAACAGGTGTTCTTAATTTTGAAGTTCCCACTCAGAGCCTGATGTTTCAGTAATTTTCAGAAGCAGACAGACCATGAGGCCTTTGAACAAAAGCAAATCCCCTTAGGTAAGAAACGTTTCAATTACTTATCCTGTTAAGTGGCTTCTGACTGTTTCTCTGATATGAATTATATCACTTGTACAGACTCCTTCATCTTTTACACAGGGCCCCATCTTAAATGACAAAGGAACCTTAATGCAGGAAACTGCAAAATCACACGACTGACAGTAAATAAATCGAGTGTGTTTTTAAATTTAAAGGCAGCTTGCCTTATTTTCTATATTGACTAAAATTGTATCAAATCTGGTTTTCAATGCCTTTATACAATATATAAACTCAACATTTATGTAACAAAGCTTTGTAGTTGCTTCAGTAATTTAAGATTTGATTAATTAATTTGTGAGATATTTAAGACTTGAAACGGTATCTCTTTTGAATGAAAAAAGTGGAGTTCAGGAAAGTAGGTTTTAGCATCAATCTCGAGTCAACCCATATCCTATTCCCACCCCTCAACCCATTGTCCTAAAACAACTGAGATTTTCTTCCCCCCAAAATAAACTTTATTCAGAATTTTAAAATATATACAAAACAAAAATAGTGCTAAAACTCCTCTGACACTCTGCGTTTATACATTCATTTTACCAAGCACTCTTACCTCTCATGTCGCCCCCTGGGGTTGATCTCCCTTCCCATGTTTGAGGGATGTCTCTCACCAGACACTGCTCCCCAATGTCCATCAGCAGAAAGACTCTGGACTTTGTTCCTCCTCCACAGAGCCTTGGTGTTGGCTGCACCAAGCTTCGGTGAGTCTCTGAGCAGGTACTCCAGAAGTCTAGAATGGGCCAGTCAGCAATATTCCCAAATGGATCTCTCTGCTGGGAGGTCAACGGATTTCTGGCCGGCCAAAGAGCGAATTTCACTGATTTGATGATCTTCCAACAGCATTTGAAGACCATCTCTGAATGTGTCCCTGGAAAGAGGCCATAAATCAGAGTCCTCTGTAACAGGACTGTTTGAGATCAACAGTAACAAGTACCCTTGCATTATTCTTCAGACTCTCTTCATAAATCCAGACTCTGCAAAGAGGTGGGTAACTGTTTCCTCTCTGTAGTATTCATCCCAAGGGCAGCGTGCATTGTTAGTAAGATTACGACTGCGCAAGAATGCTATGACAGGGAGGGCCCCTTTCACTACCAGCCAAGCCAGGTCTTGGTGCTTGTTGGTGAGTATTGGTGATGAAGCATTTTACCAGATAATCTGGGCAGTCTGCTCAAGAAACCATGCCTCGGGATCCATCGAGTCTTTGTCCTGCAGTGCCTGTAGGATGTTCCGTGCAGCAATCTCTCCAAGGTCAGCTGGTTAGGGTGCTTAATACCCAGTGCAATTATGTGTGGCTAGTTTAATTGATTACACATATTGTTTTGGAATGTTCTACTGGCATTGGGGTTCTGACTTTAAAGTACTTAAATTATAGATCAGACATGAGAGGTTCCAACTCACAAATTTGTTCCCTTATTCTCTAGGAATAAATGAAATCTGAGCAGACGATACAGGATAATACGTTATTGTCATCTCCTCTTTTTCACTGCAGATAGATAGAACTTCTCATCATTCTCACGGAGTTTCATTTTTTAGGGTTTTATTATTCCACTGGTACAAAACTAACAAAAGTCTTGACAAATTCAAGATTTATTGTAGTTTCAGCCCCCTCATATCTACGATGCTGTAAAATCCTGGCTATTCATCAATAATTTTCTAGCCTCTGTTCCCCATGACACCCAGATAACATAGTGACATTGTATGTAACAATATTTAAGTGAATGGATGTCATGTTATAAACTTTTTGAATACTGCAATTTGTGCCCATATTCTCTTAAAAAAAATATTTTGTATAGCTACCCATTTCATTAACATGATCAGTGGTAGATCTTTCCTATGACATTCATGCCAATATCACTGCAACTGCAGCAGAATGTAATTAATGCTCCTAATATGTCCTATCAATTCTTTAAATATGTTCAAAAACTGATTTCAATGTCAAGATAACTATGCTTCCTGCAACAACACTCTCTGTTCATGGGTGTTACCAAAACAAGATTCTCCAGGTACACTGTACAACAATTAGAAGTCAGACCAGTCAGAAAAATAAATCACAACAAGCTGGGACATACTGTAACAGGAGCGTTGTAATGTGAACATTCTATTCCCTTGAACTACAACAAGCCTGGACTGGAATGGAACACATTCTTGGACTGTGTGGATGTTAAGGAAGAAGGAATTTACTATGAAGGTAGACACAAAAAGCTGGAGTAACTCAGCGGGTCAGGCAGCATCTCTGGAGAGAAGGAATGGGTGATGTTTTGGGTCGAGACCCTTCTTCAGACTGATATCAGGGGAGGGGGGGGGGGCGGGACAAACATAGAATGTAGTCGGAGGCAGTAAGACTATTGGGAGAAGTGGGAAGGGATGGAGAGAGAAAGCAAGGCTATCTGAAGTTAGAGAAATGAATGTTCATACCGCTGGGGTGTAAACTACCCAAGTGAAATATAAGGTGCTGTTCCTCCAATTTGCGCTGGGCCTCACTCTGACAATGGAGGAGGCCCAGGTCAGATTGGGAATGGGAGGGGGAGTTGAAGTGCTGAGCAATTGGGAGATCAGATAGGTTAAGACGGACTGAGCGGAGGTCAGTCTTACTGAGCACGTCTTACTGTCTCCGACTACATTCTATCCCAGAGCCTGATGGTAGTTAATGCTGGCTCCTGAATAGTAGCCAGAATGTAGGGTACAAATTACATTGGGAGATAGAAAAGGCATGTAAGAAAGGCAATGTAATAGTGATCAAAGGGGAGAGAGTAGGCATTGGACTGCTGGAAAGTGAGGCTGGAGAAGTTGTAATGGGGAACAAAGAAATGGTGGATGAATTGAACACATTGGGAGGGAGTGAGGCAAAAGAAAGGAAATTATGGGCTGATTACCCTTATTTCAGTAGTTGAAAGAAGTCAGCAAGGTTTTGTTAATGGGAGATCTGGCCTGATAGATCTATTGGAATTCTCACCTACCTTCCATGCTTTGTCCTGCCCTTCCTCTCTCCCAGCTTTCTCTCCTCCCCGGGTGAGGCCGCAGTCTGAAGAAGGGTCTCGACCCGAAACGTCACCTATTCCTTCGCTCCATAGATGCTGCCTCACCCGCTGAGTTTCTCCAGCATTTTTGTCTACCTTCGATTTTTCCAGCATCTGCAGTTCTTTCTTAAACATAAAGAAAGGTGCCAGTCATTTCACAAAGGCCCAATGTACTTAAAAACCTTTGAATCAATAAGATATCAGTCTGGACATGTTAGGTAACTCATCTATTGGGAACTCCTGCTAAGCCCCAACATCTTTATGTTCAATTCAATGTCATCACTCGGCAAATGCTTTTGTAAGTTTGTTTCCTATCATTCATAAGGAATGTTTGGTTTGTTGAATTTTTACCGGTTTGAGGTGACATTCAATATGGATATTGACTTCATTTGGAGCTCACCATGGATCAATCTTTCTCATTATCTTTTTGACAGTTTTCTATAATAATTGGCCATTAAGTGGAGACAGATTCCTCTCTGATAGTATAATGTAGTACATTATACACCATGAATTGATTATGTTTTACTTGATACAAATGGAAGGACTCACAAAAGCACATAAACAAATCATTGCTCTCTGACATTTTGCCAACGGCCTGTTGGATCATTAATTTAAATGACTCTTAAATAAGGTAATCTCTTCCCAAATAATTGACTAGCTACTTTATTTTGAATCTCACAAATCAGTTGCATAACTAATGGAATCTGTGGAGTTAATCTCCGAGGCTCTGTGGATATAAATATTATTTGACTGAAATTAAAAAAAGCAATAAATCATTCTCTAGGGAACTTTTGCTTCCTGAGCAGACAGGGGTGTGTGCAGAGGTAGAAAGGGTGCAAACAGAGGATCACTGTCAGCAACCCCTCCGTGCCCAACACCTCCTCCCTCCGAACACATAATACGTGGTCAATCATCATCCAAAAAGTGGATAAATAATGTCAGATTATGGACTAGCATGCACAAGTTTAGACCACTTGTATGAGCCCTTACAGAACTGGCAAATTTAAATTCCTGTGCACAACCCTGCTAAGGAAATCTATACAGTCAGAAGGAAAATCATGACCCCACACTGACAACTTCAGCTGCAATGTAGCATAAAGCCACTGACATATTTTAAATTAATAGTCAATTCAGCGTAAATTGTTCCCACTGGCATTCAAATTTTGAGTTAACTGCCGACATACATCTTCTGCTTGTGAAATTTGCCATTACAAGGGCTAATGCTGCAGTAGATCTAATCATTAAACTTGGAAGATTGGTAATAAATTTTGTCCTCATCACAGTGGATGTGGCAGAGTTGTCTAATAAGGCTGTGCTTTTATTATAGTTGATGTAGATGGTCACATATGAACTTTTAAACATTCAACTTGTTCGTTGAAATAAAAAAAAAATTGAATTAAATGTTTTCATTTCTATTTGAACAATGAGTTTTACACATTGATTTCCCTTTCCATATATATATTTTGTTTTATATATATTATATATATAACCAGTCATCTTCTTCCTCCATTGATAGCATCCCTATCTCATTAACTCACCTCATGACAGAATGTTTCTGGTGTTTTACTATGACACAGGTGGGCACTGCTTGTGGGGCTGTGTATAGCTACACTAGAGTCATGGAGTCATACAGTGGGGAAACAGGTCCTTCAGCCCCACTTGCCCACACCGACCAACATGCCCCATCTACACGAGTCCCACCTGCCTGTGCTTGGTCCACAACTCTCTAACCCTATTCTATCAATGTACCTGTACAAATATTTCTCAAATGTTATGATAGTACCATCTTCAACTACCTCCTCCAGGAGCTTGTTCCATACGCCCAGCGCCCTTTGTGTAAAAAACTTTACCCCTCAGGTTCCTATTAAATCTTTTCTGCCTCACATTAAACCTATGTCCTCTGGTTCTCGATTCCCCGGCTCCGAGCAAAACACTTTGTGCATTTATCCATGACTTTGTACACCTCTATAAGATCACCCCTTATCCTCCTGCCTTCCAAGGAATAAAGTCCTAGTCTGCTCAAACTTTCCCTATAGCTCAGGAACTAGTCCAGGCAGCATCCTCATAAATCTTCCCTGCACCCTTTCCAGCTTGACAACATCTTTCCTATAACATGGTGACCAAAACAGAACACAATACTTTCAATGTGGCCTCACCAATGTCTTATACAATTGTAGCATGAACAACTGTAACTACTGACATTGCAAGTCAGATTTTGTTTCCTAAATCTAGAATACAGTTTACGTTATCTGGTCACTTAAATATCAGGCTGTGTATCCTGTGGCAAACTACTTGCTTTCCAGGAGATCTAAAACCTTTCAACTATCTAGATTTCAAAATCAGGAGGGTGTTGGAATGCTCTACACTTCCTGGGTGTGCAACTCCAAGAACATTTAAGAAACAAATTGCCATCCAGGCCAAAACGCCCTGCGTGGATACTTTTTGATACACCACCCAAGTTATTCATACACTCCAGGACCACTGCCCCATGGCTGCAGATGATAAAATCTACAAAATGCACTGTGGCACCTCATGGGCATTTTCTGTCAGCAATGCCAGAGTCCCATAAAAGAACGAAACATTTATTCCCATTAACAACTCGCATTTGATTATGAACAAATATTCAAATACAAATTTCTAGTCCACAGAGAGTAATTTAACTTGTTTTTCTAAAATTACAATTTATTTATAAATTATCAAATTTACATATTGGTTGTGGAATCCATAAGTCACTGTAAGTGTTTAAGAAGGAACGGCAGATGTTGGAAAATCGAAGGTTCACAAAATTGCTGGAGAAACTCGGCGGACGCAGCAGCATCTATGGAGCGAAGGAAATAGGCAACTTTTCGGGCCAAAACCCTTCTTCAGACTGATGGGGGGAGGGGGGGGGGGAGAAGAAAGGAAAAAGGAGGAGCCCGAGGGTTGAGGGAGAGGAGACAGCCCGAGGGCTAACAAAATTGGGAGAATTCAATGTTCATGCCCCCAGGATGCAGACTCCCCAAGCGGAATATGAGGTCACTGTAAGGGTGCCTGTTAGGCTACATGTAGATTTGGTTTCTCTTACCATTGTGAACACAATACTGGTCACATTCAGTTCAGTCCAGTTTTGCTGCAGAGATTGTAAATGGATAGTAGAAATGATATCTACTAATATCCATATTTTGCCTTTCAGGAACAAGTCTTGGATGGTTTTATTAAAAGATCTGAACCAATGTGGTGAACAGCACAGTACTGCTCATCATAAACATGCAGTTTTTGGCTACAATGGAGGATTAGGTAGTTATATAACCACCCCTAAAAATGGGTTGCCATTCACTTCAATCTACATTATCCTGCATAGGACCTGATTACACAAGGCTTTTATTAGTTTACACCCAGCGATATGAACATTGACTTCTCCAATTTCAGGTAGTCCCTGCTTTCTCCTTCTCCCCCCACATGCTTTCTCCTTCTCACCCCCCTCCCTGCTTTCTCCTTCTCCCCCCACATCAGTCTGAAGAAGGGTCTCAACCCTATTTCCTTCACTGACTTTTTCCTTGTTGACTTTTGAAACCGCTTTTAATTATTGTGATGATTTGTGTCTTCAGATTTTATCACAATATCAGATGCAAACTCTTATTTTCTAAGTTGCAAAGTTTCTGCTTTCAAAGGTAAATTATATCATTTCGCATTCATTCTTTTTTAATGTAATCGTTCATAAGTTGTGTACATCAATGGCATGGCTGGCATTTATTTTTCTCTCCTAACTTTGACCTAAAATGAATGACTTCAGATAGCAGGTAAAAGACAACTATTTGCTTAGTCTGCAATCACATGTAGGTTGACTGGGTAAAGGTGCCCACTTTCTTCCCTGAAAAATATCAGTGAATCAGATACATTTTTCAAGGTCATCCTTAAACCCCTGTCCCACAGTACGAGTTCATTCCAAGAGTTCACCCGAGTTTGCCCTGATTCGAACTCGGGGATTTACGGTAATGGCCACTCGTCGGTACTCGGGGCTCTCGTGGACATTTTTCATCACGTTGAAAAATCTTCACGAGTCTTCCCATGCTTACCTGCCGTTAGCGAGTCTTGCCGAGTACCTGCCGTTAGCGCTAAGAGACGTCCCCGAACTCCGACGTAACCGCTACTTTCATTCTCCGTGCTTACCACGAGTTTGATTTTTTTTAAACTCGGGAGTGCTCTTGGAATGAACTCGTACCGTGGGACAGGGCTACTACTGATTTTCACTTTTCGTTCCAGATTTAAATGTTAATTTGCCATTAACTGCTTTCTGGATGTGACCTACCACTCCTGGATTGTACAAGACCCCTGTGCAAATGTTAATCCTGGCCAGATTGGAGAGGCTAGGACTTTAAAATGGGGTAAAAGCTTCAGGGCTGCTGGAAGATTTCGTCAATTTGGAATTGCTCTCTGCAGAACTGGGACCAGCTGCGGAAAGGTGCCAGGGTGTCTAGAGCCTGGATACACATTGTAAGAAAAGAATAAGAATATCTGCATACCCTGTCAATTAGGTACCAAATGTTGATTGGAGGAGGTGTTGAGCCCTTTCTGGGTGTCTTGCAAATCAGGGTAAATGTTTCTAAGTTGGCTTCCTTGTGAAGTCCAGTTTGAATACAATGTATTACGCTGCTGTATTATTGGGTTAGGGAAATGTCTGTTATGAATGGGGTTAATCGATATCTGTAATTGGATTATTAAGAGACCACCCCCATGTGGTTCGGTCCCTCGAGGTCCCGGGACATATAAAAGTCCGCTACTACGAGGTCCAGGGTCGATCTTCTGGGAGAGCGCTTGGGACTGCGTGACCTTCTGGAGTGTCTCTGTCTGAGCGAGGCGTAGCGGGCTTGAGAAGGCAGATACGAGGATCGAACCTGCAGTGGGATTGGTACAGTACTTGAACTGTAATGCGTTTTGTTAAAATAAAGATTAGTTGTTTCAAGTGCTTGATTAAGTGTTTTTACTGAAACTAGACTGGGGGGGGGAACTTAGAAACGAGCAATTTACACAATCAATCAGTATCTTTGGGATCTTGGACCAGGCTAGCTAGAGTTGTGGTACAAACCAAAACATGGCACATATTGAATGATGGGCTCAGTGAGCTAGACTGGGTCATCATGAATGTCGTTATTTGGCTTAGAATGTACTGTATGTAAATACCAAATAAATAAATCAGCAGAACCTGATGTCCAATGTCATTTTGGTGCTTTGATGAAGTTATATTTTCTGCAGAAGATATATTCACCGAGTTATACTTCCTGGCAGATAATGCTGATATGTCCAGTGCCTAACTAAGAAGGAACAGAGCAGCAGAAATTGAGTGCTGTTGTTTCCTTCATATCTACTGACAAGGGCTTATGGCAGGGAGAGTGTGGTTTTAGATCGGTGCAATCCCCAGAGGTGGACATTTGATCCCCTCGTGGAGCACAGACTTCAAAGATACAGCTGCTTTGAAAGTACTTCAAATGTAATGAACAACAAATGCTGGCCTTGCAAGTTACACCCACAACAAAGAACAAGTAAAAAATGACACCTGTTCCCTGTTTTCTCTGTATGGTTGTAGTAATGAAATTAGATCCATTTCTATGAATCGTCTTTCTACAATATGCCTGTACTCTCTGGTTTAAGTTATTTTTGATAATCAGAACTGGGAATTCCCAAAGGGTAATACTTTCACATTCTAAAAACGTAAAAGTGTTAAGGGTTCTGAAATGCATGTCCTTCTGCAGGTTATTTCATTTTAAAATTGGTAAATGAAAACGGTCAGCATAAATGATAAATATAGAAATTAAACAACAAAGTACAGTGTGAATGCATCTCCAGTCATGACCCTGTCCATTCTATTCTTTGTTCCTACCTCCAGAAATGAACCCAAAACAGACTTGTTTGTGGTCAACAGACTACTTTTGGTCTGTATATAAATCTCTTTGTTTCCCCTTCCTCACCCCCCTCCTCCCCTGAGCCTCATATACTTATTTCATCCCCCCCCCCCCCACCCCTTCTATCTACATTCCTTCCTCGAACTTCACAATTCGCAACTCTTCAATCTTTTTGTCTTGCATCTGTCTTTTCATCTCTGACCTCTGCTCAACCATCTACCTATTCCTCTTCCTCTAACCCTCTTCACCTCGGTAAACCTATTATCTGGCAGGCTTTGTCCTGTCTCTCCACTCTTCCATTTTTCTCCCCCCCCCCCCAATCGGTCTGAAGAAGGGTCCCGACCAACCAGAAACATCATCTATCTATATTCCCCTGAGATGCTGTCTGACCTGCTGAGCCATTCAGCACCCCGTTTTCTTTTGTATGCCTCGACTACAATGTTTATTGACTGTAATGGTTGCAATGCTTAGTAATTAGTTCCAGGTTTAAGAGAAAATAGATTATTAAACAATGTAAAGCACATGGAATCTATACTTATTCTAATTAGGTAAAGTAAACAGTGTTTTTAAGATAATGAACAAATTGAGAAAGCTAAAGGGAAGCAATTGAATGAGATCAAAGTCCTTAATGGTGCAATTACAGGGTAACAGATTCAAGGTAGATTAACTTAACACCACACAGATTGTTGACGTGGAATAGACTGCCATCTAGTGCAGAAAATTTAGTTGAAACATTTAGAAATAAATGAATCAATTCCTACTTGCAACCCAGCCTGCACTGCCTCATTTAAAAAATAAAACGATCAGTAAAAAATACTGCAGATCCTAGAAATCTGAAATAAAACTAGCAAATGCTGAAAACCAGCAGATCAGACCATGTCTCTGGATAGAGAAGCATTTAATGTTTCAGGTCCCTTCAACAGATCTGGTAAAAAAGAGAAAAAAACAACGTACGTTTCAGTAGCAAAAAAATTGAAAGAGCAAAGCATTGAACAAAAGGATTATCTGTGATAGGATGAGACCAAATGATTTAATGTGACAGAGGCCCATTATACATCTTTGTCCCTATTATATGTTGCTAATAACTGGGCGGTGGAATATGCTCAGCAGGCCACGTATATGAAAAGAAAAATAATGTGAGCCAAAATGCAGAAAATTAAAAATGGCCAGTTCTGATATAGAGTGGTAGTAAGAGTGAGTTACCTAAAGGTAGAGAATTCAATATTGACTCGAGAGAGCTGCAACATGCCCTGATGAGGGTTTTGTTTCTCAAGCATGCAACCACGCTGTAGCACTCAAAAGATGCTAAATAGATGGTTCGAAGAAGGACTGGGATGGATAATTAAAGTGGCAGGCAACTAAAAGCTGAGGGTCACTCCAGTGGTCTGGACATGGATGCTCCACAAAATGAATAGAAAGATGCAGGAAAGCAGGTGTTGGGCACTATCCTGGCAAGCCAGAGATCTGAACTAGTAATAACCATATAATAACCATATAACAATTACAGCACGGAAACAGGCCATCTCGGCCCTACAAGTCCATGCCGAACAAATTTTTTTTCCCCTTAGTCCCACCTGCCTGCACTCATACCATAACCCTCCATTCCCTTCTCACCCATATGCCTATCCAATTTATTTTTAAATTATACCAATGAACCTGCCTCCACCACTTCCACTGGGAGCTCATTCCACACCGCCACCACTCTCTGCGTAAAGAAGTTCCCCCTCATATTACCCCTAAACTTCTGTCCCTTAATTCTGAAGTCATGTCCTCTTGTTTGAATCTTCCCTATTCTCAAAGGGAAAAGCTTGTCCACATCAACTCTGTCTATCCCTCTCATCATTTTAAAGACCTCTATCAGGTCCCCCCTTAACCTTCTGCGCTCCAGAGAATAAAGACCTAACTTATTCAACCTATCTCTGTAACTTAGTTGTTGAAACCCAGGCAACATTCTGGTAAATCTCCTCTGTACTCTATCTATTTTGTTGACATCCTTCCTATAATTGGGCGACCAAAATTGTACACCATACTCCAGATTTGGTCTCACCAATGCCTTGTACAATTTTAACATTACATCCCAGCTTCTATACTCAAAATATACAAAAATAAAATGATCACTTTAATTTGTTTAAAACTTAATCAGAAATCACTGGTACAGCAAGACTGCAGCAGAGCCTAAGGCTGATGCAATAACCAATAAGCTTCATGCAATGGCCACTTCTTTTGCAAAAAATTATCTATGCAACTTTTGTCATTTAGCCTATTAGCAAAGCACTTGCTGAAACATTTGACGCATGGCATGCTTCTGTGGGAGAGAGAAGAATGAGTGGCCAGGGTGCGACATGCCCTTGATTTTCTTCCTCACAAATGATCCCTGACCCGCTGGATGCTTCCAAGCTTTTCTGTTTTCATACCAACAGAAGTCGGTTGGGTACTATGGCCTCTGTGTATTGGCGCTTCTTGATTTGATTTTAAATTTCTTACTTTAAAAACGTACCCAAAGTTTTTTTCATTAAAATTGCCCCTCAGCTCACTTTATACAAATCGGTTCAGCATTTGAGAATGATAGAAATACTTCATTAAATGGACTATATGGAGTGAAATATTGTCAAGCTCATGCCAAAATGTAAGCACGTTTTAAACCATTACAAAAGGCCAGCAGTACTTTGATTTTATTTCCACGTAGGGATATAAATTACAACAGGACAAGACAGATTAGTACCGGGAGGACGTTCCAATGGATGGAGTGTCCAGAACCAGAGCTAGCTGACCCAGGATATGAGATATTTCAAACAGAGATTGAGAAATATATTCATCGAGAGAGCAGTGAACACAATAGAAACGCTGCCACTTACGGCTGTGATTTTTGCCCATCTTACTCAGTGTCCCCCTCCGCTGTGCAGGACAAGAGGATTTTTCCCATTGATGATAAAGAAAAGAGTTATTAGTGTTTAAAAAATGTTGAGATTCTCTCTCCTGAAGCCCACACCCCTTCCGGAGGGACTATAAAACCCAGAAGTGTTGAGTGCCCCAGTCAGTCTCTGCAAGATGGGGGAGCAAGAGGGTCATGACTCTCAGTCTGAGCTGTGAATAACACTGGACACATGTCTACTAAACTGTGAGTGGTTTTACTGACCTGTCAGTGCCCTTAATGTGGTTTGAAAATATAGTTTGGAAATGCTAAAGCTGTGTTGCCTATGGTTTGGAAATGCTAAAGCTGTGTTGCCTTTGGTTTGGAAATGCTAAAGCTGTGTTGCCTTTGGTTAGGAAATGCTAAAGCTGCATTGCCTAATTAAAGTTGCCTTGCCTAATTAAAGTTGCCTTGCCTTCTATATAATTAAAAGTCTACTCTTGACCACTTCCTGTTTGCGCTTTATATTGATTTTAGGAAAAAAACGCTACCACGTACGGCTGTGATTTTTAGCCACCTTACTCAGAGTTCCCCCTCCGCTCATCAGGTGCTGAGGATTTTTCCCATTGATGAAAAATTAAAGAGTTATTAGGTGTTTAAAAAATGTTGAGATTCTCTCTCGTGTCAATCACGCCATGAAGGCCACGCCATGAAGACCACACCCCTTCTGGTGGGAGGGGAGAGGGACTATAAAACCTAGAAATGTGGACGTCGCTTAGTCTCTGCAAGATGGAGGAGGGAGAGGTCACGACTCGCTATCTTTAGTGGCCTTGCATCCTGCTTGAAATGGTATGAAACTGCACTTGAATTTGGTGGCCTTGCACCCTGCTTGAATTGGAATTTCAGGGAATAGCCGTGAGTCAACTGCCAGCCCACCAGCCATGAGTGAGTGAGCTGCCAGTACAACAGGCTTGAGTTACTGAGCCGCCAGCCCAAGAATCCATTCGGCCCACAATGTCCATACTAGCCCTCTGGAAACCAGTCCCTTCAGCCCACTACACCCATACTAGCGCTCCAGAAAGCCCCCACCATTGGCCACTAATATTGGAATTGGTAGAGGTGGAATATTGCGTTGGGGGACCAGTCCTCTCGTGTGATGCTGGGACCCAAGGGTCCCACGTAGTCTAGTCTACCCCTCTTTTTTGCCATTCATTCACCGTGAGGCTATTTTAGGCATTTCCACAAGAGACCTAAATTTTCCGATAAACATTTAGAATTTTGTGGATATTCTATCATTCATTTCCCAATCCCCTGATTAATCTGCATGATTTAACATATTTTATTTAATTTTGTAGGAACCTTGTAAACTATTGTGACTTGTGTCCCTGAACAGATACTACGATAATTTAAAAACATTTTGTTTTTAAACATTGAATTCAATGTTCTTCCAACTTCACCAAAATTATATATTCTGAGTTACATTTACAATATGAGTACTAGAAGATTTGGCCCTTACTTCAAAATGATACCTAAATATTTATCTATAGTTTGCTATAATTAACTCATTGCATGAACGGTAGTTGTAACATTATTAACAGCCAGACAGAATAAAACAACTCAATGTCGTCATTGGCAGTAGTTTGCAAGTGGAGGAACTCCAATGGATGTCAATGGTAAATATTTTTTCTGTACATCTTCAACAAACGTAGCTTTTATTTGCTAATATAGGGTCTTAATTCACATTCTCAGTCACATTGCAGATGAGAGATAAATATTCGGGACAGATCCATTCTAGCATGGATACTAGCTTTGGGAGTTCAGTTTTGCTTATTTCCTGTGTATGTGTTCTGATGGTCTCCCAATCAGCTGACTCAATTAATTGACCAGGGTGAAACCACCACTCCCCACCACTCAGCCCCTAGTTTCCTCCACTGGGAATGTGTCATATCGAAAGATCTATTTAAGGCTTACAATAGTCCACAATGTTCTTGGCGAGTAACCAATCTGTAATAAAATGGTCTGTTTTCAGCCTCATAAATCCATTCTACTGAATTTACCTGTTTGGTTCCGAGAGGAAGTATTAACCATGCTACAGTTTTGACAACCTTTACTTTTCAATTTATCCAAAATAAGCTACCTCTATGATTTTAAAATGGAACAAGGAAGCTTTTAGAACTTCCCTAATACCAAGAATAATTTGTGTAGCTGTTTCCATTAAATAAACTGCATTTAACATAAATAGTTGAATGTCCAAGGTAGAAAAGATGAATATGATTTGGACATTTATTAGATGTAGCCCATTTATTACAGACATTAGTCCCTTTCACAGCCCATTGCTGGATAATCCATGTACTACTGCAGACCTTGCATTTAACACTCCAATAACGCAACAATGTGTACAGCAGTGGCTAGCCACTATATAGCATAAGGACACGAAAGAAGAATAGCTGCCTCACTGCAGTTTGATAAGTTTAATAATACCTCATCTACTAAAAATAGCCAGGTGTATGTTCCGCTTAAGGAGTATTGTCTTCTCCCATATCCATGATCGTCAGAGATAACAGTTCCAAATGATGAAACAAGGTTACTGTTCCATGTAGGAACAAATTCAGCCAGATGTGTGAGTGTTGATGGGGGGGAATTGATCCCTCTGATCAGGGAAGAAGCAGAGGGGCATCAGAGCATTCTGATGTGGGATGGAGATGTCCAGAAGTTGTGCATTCATACTAGTTGTGTCAGTTGGTACTGGGGAATTGGAAATGGTGAAATAGCAAGAGAGGTCGGATGGGTCACAGATGTGTGGGAAGGACTGGGCCAGAGGAGAAAGGATAGAATCGAGATAAGAAGAAAAAAGCTTGGTGATGTAAGAACAGGTAGAAATAATGGATCTGCCAAGGCAGTGGATGGAAGCAGCCTTTGCAGGGAAGATACACTATAAATGGAAGCTGTTAAGATAATGAGGTCCATGACCGTGGAGGGGACATAATCCAAATGGAGGTTTGAAGAGGTGTCTGAGAGTTGACATTGGCCTATGTAAGATAGAGGTCAGTTCACTAGACCACAAATGCAACACCCTTTTAGGGAGTTTGATGAGGATTTCTGGATTGATTCTTAATAAATGGAATGCTACAAATTCAGAAGGGGGTAAGTCAGAGCAACAAGAGGGAAGTAGAAAATGCCATGTCTGTAATTAGCAATGCAAAGATCTATTTTGGTTTGGTAAGTGGCAAGGTTCCTCTATATGTGATTCTACTCCTGCATTGCCAATTCCCCTCATAAACAATGGAGTCTCATAGAATGGCCTAGATAGAGTGGATGTTTCCATGAATGGGAATGTCTAGAACTAGAGGGCACAACCATGGAATAAAATGACTTACCTTTGTAATGACTTGCCTCCTGAGATGAGGTGGAATTTCTTTAGAAACATAGAAAACATAGAAATTAGGTGCAGGAGGAGGCATTTGGCCCTTCGAACCTGCACTGCCATACATTGTGATCATGGCTGATCATCCACAATCAGTAACCCGTGCCTGCCTTCTCCCCCATTCTTAACCTTGAAGATTTTCCCGCCACCCGGCCCGACTACAATATACACCCTAGAATACAGTAACCTCGCCCGCGCAATATTGGATTTCTAATATTGAAGATTGAATCAGTACCATGCTTGGATCCGGAAGACTACGAAACACATCAACACCGATGTTGTACTTGCTTCTGATGACCGCCTTCTCCCAACTTGGATTGAGGATTTTCCATGAATGTGACTCTGGTACGCCAAAATTCAGTGTCCAGAAGACGTACGGTAGGATTGTACCATAGTTTAATTCCTTCCTTGCCCTGCAACATGAAATGTGCATTTTAACAGTGCCAGTGCACCAAACAGACTTGCGTTCTGCATATATAATTTCTTACTTATCTACAGTAAATGCATTTTGTGGAGATGGGTTGAAACACTCAGCTACCCCCTTTCTAGGCTACCCTAGAGGTTGCCTACCATTGTTTATTATTGTCAATTTACTGGCTGGGGACATCAACCTCAACCCAGGCCCAAAAGGTCAGCACCGTGAACAGAAACCAAAGTAACTGTGTGGTTTGTGCTCATTTGCTGTTAAAGATTATGGCATTCAGTGTTCGATGTGCACAAGTTGGTTTCACCTGAACTGCTCCAACGTGTTAAATGACACTGTTGGTTTTCACTCAAAAATCCAAATGCCATCTGGTTATGTCCATTGTGCGAAGTCATTAACTTTGCTCGTTCATTTTTTGACTTGTCAAGCGACCTTACAAGTATGGTCAACTTGAGCCATTCGTTTGAAAGTCTTACATCGCTGAGTGGTGATTCTGATTGTGACGTATGGAATCATGGGAATTTACGATCATCCAGCCCAATTTGTGCTGGTTACTTACCCAAAATAACACTTTAAAAAAAACTGCTTCTGGGTGGTCTTGTACAACGACATCCAAAGCAGAGAAAAACTTTCCTCCGCAGAAATGTGTGAAGACAAAGGATGGCTGGACCATTTTTGGGAATGATGGTAAGAGCAATATCCCTGTGGGAAAGATGGTAAGAGCAAATTCTCCGTCCTCCCCCTCCACTAGCTCTCACCACCATCAATATGTTAATGAACAAAGAAATGTGTGTAATGGTGATGCTCAAAATGAGTTTCATGGTAACAAAAAAGATACAGGGTCTGATTAGGAACAGTCAACATGGATTTGTGCCTGGAAGGTCATGTTTGACTAATCTTCTTGAATTGTTTGAAGAGGTTACTAGGGAAATTGACGAGGGTAAGGCAGTGGATGTTGTCTATATGGACTTTAGTAAGGCCTTTGACAAGGTTCCTCATGGAAGGTTGGTTAAGAAGGTTCAACTGTTGGGTATAAATGCAGGAATAGCAAGATGGATTCAACAGTGGCTGAATGGGAGAAGCCAGAGGGTAATGGTGGATGGCTGTTTATCGGGTTGGAGGCAGGTGACTAGTGGGGTGCCTCAGGGATCTGTGTTGGGTCCTTTGTTGTTTGTCATGTACATCAATGATCTGGATGAAGGTGTCGTAAATTGGATTAGTAAGTATGCAGATGATACTAAGATAGGGGTGTTGTGGATAATGAAAAGGATTTCCAAAGTCTACAGAGTGATTTAGGCCATTTGGAAAAATGGGCTGAAAGATGGCAGATGGAGTTTAATGCTGATAAATGTGAGGTGCTACACCTTGGCAGGACAAATCAAAATAGGACGTACATGGTAAATGGTAGGGAATTGAAGAATACAGTTGAACAGAGGGATCTGGGTATAACCGTGCATAGTTCCATGAAGGTGGAATCTCATATAGATAGGGTGGTAAAGAAAGCTTTTGGTATGCTAGCCTTTATAAATCAGAGCATTGAGTATAGAAGCTGGGATGTAATGTTAAAATTGTACAAGGCATTGGTGAGACCAAATCTGGAGTATGGTGTACAATTTTGGTCGCCCAATTATAGGAAGGATGTCAACAAAATAGAGAGAGTACAGAGGAGATTTACTAGAATGTTGCCAGGGTTTCAACAACTAAGTTACAGAGATAGGTTGAATGTTAGGTCTTTATTCTCTGGAACGCAGAAGGTTAAGGGGGGACTTGATAGAGGTCTTTAAAATGATGAGAGGGATAGACAGAGTTGATGTGGACAAGCTTTTCCCTTTGAGAATAGGGAAGATTCAAACAAGAGGACATGACTTCAGAATTAAGGGACAGAAGTTTAAGGGTAATATGAGGGGGAACTTCTTTACTCAGAGAGTGGTAGCGGTGTGGAATGAGCTTCCAGTGGAAGTGGTGGAGGCAGGTTCATTGGTATCATTTAAAAATAAATTGGATAGACATATGGATGAGAAGGGAATGGAGGGTTATGGTATGAGTGCAGGCAGGTGGGACTAAGGGGAAAAAAAATGTTCGGCACGGACTTGTAGGGCCGAGATGGCCTGTTTCCGTGCTGTAATTGTTATATGGTTATAGTGATTGCAATGATATCAGCAATAAACATAGGATCAAAATTGCTGTTATAAATTGGGTCTGAATCTTGGCTAGACCCATCAATCAAATCTGCAGAGATTTTCCCTCATCTCCAAATTTTTAGAAATGATAGAAACCCGCATGGAGGTGGTGTTTTCAGCGGAGTAAACAATACCATTCCTTGTTTTGAAAGAACTGATTTAGACAGCAACTCTGAGCAAATCAGGTGTCAAGCTATACTTCAGGGTCAGTCGTTACAGATCGGAAGCTTTTACCGACCACCTGATACGAAAACTGAGCCTCTTTTAGATCTTGAATCAAACATCTACAAAATTACCGCCTCATCCTGGGGGTGGGGGGAGATTTCAATATCCCAGGTGTAGATTGGTCTGACGGCCCACAAAGCGAACCAAAAGGGGCTCTTCAGGTAACCCTGGCTGACCTTATTCTGGAAAATCACCTGTCCCAAAAAGTCACTTTCCCTACCAGGCATGATGAGACAAGTGGCACCGAAAATACTTTAGATTTATTGTTGATTTCGCATCCAGATTTAATTTCAGAGGTTTCATCGTGTGCTGGAATCAGCGATCATTTTATTATCCAAGCAAAACTGCACACAAAGATTAAAGTTCCTTCAAAACCTTCTGAAGAAAAGTGAACAGTGAGGAATTTAAAGACTTGGCAAAAAAAACTGGGTAAAGATTTCTTCAACCTGCAACTAGATAAAAGAGCCGTAAAAGACAACTGGGTGTGGCTGAGAGACTCTTTAAATGACAATGTTACAAATCATGTTCCTCAAAAATTCATTAAGGGCTGTATGCGTCCTCCTTGGTTTTCGGCAAAACTGAAACGTCTCCGAAGTAAGAAAGAGAAGTTTGATATCCGTGTCAAAAAAGAGGTACAAAACTGGATTGGGCCAATTTTACTAAAGTGCGAAAGCAAGTCGATTGTGCTATTAGGTGTGCTCATAGACACCATGTTTCTTCAATTCTTGAAGGAGAGCAACCCAAGGCTTTTTGGAGATATGTGAAATCTAGACGGACAGATAACACTGGTGTCCAGATGCTTAAAGTGAACAACTGTCTGATCACTGAGGACCAGGCAAAAGCAGAAGCTCTTGCAAACCAATTTCAACACGTTTTCTCCCGGAAAGATACGGAGCCTTTATCATTTCCTGTTCTACTGCCCAACACATATGCTGATATGCCTGCTATTAAAATTGAGGTTGAAGGTGTCAAGAAGTTATTGCTCAACATCAATACAACAAAAGCTATTGGATCAGACCAAATACAGAATCAAGCCCTCAAGATCACGACCGAAGAACTGGCTCCTGTTTTGCAGTTCATTTTCCAACAGTAGCTTGACTCAGGTGATGTTCCGCTTGATTGGAGGAAGGCTAATATCACTCCTCTCTTTAAGAAGGGTTCAACCATCAACCATCAACCCGGCGAATTATCGTCCTGTTTCATTAACAAGCACTTGCTGCAAACTGCTGGAGCATTTAATCGATGGTAATCTGATGAAACACCTTAGCAAACATAACATTCTTGCTGACAACCAACATTCATTTAGGAGGCATAGATCATGTGAGTCTCAGCTTATCCTGACTACAAATGACCTGGCCAAGAACCTTGATAGCAATGTCATCACGGATTTAGTAGTGCTAGAGCATTTGATGTCATTCCACACCAGAGATTGCTTCAGAAGCTTCACTTCTACGTTGTTCGTTCCAACACAAAACAATGGATTTCCAGTTTTCTGACAAAACGTCTTCAGCGCGCGTGTGAATGGGAATGTCACCAGGAAGAGGAAACCAGGTGAAACATCATACAATATCCTTGGTGCCACCCTTGAAGAATCCAAACAGACCAAGTATCTTGGCATCAAATTACAGAACAATCTACGTTTGAATAGTCAGACTCGTCATGCAACGGTGAAAGCAACAGGTGTCCTAAATTTTCTGAGACACAACTTTCATCATTGCTCAACCTATCAAGGAGAAGTTATACTTCACCCTCGTTAGACCACATTTGGACTACGCAGTTGCAGCATGGAATCCACACACAAATAGAAACATTTCTTCTATCGAATGTGTCCAAAGACAGGCAGCTCGATTTGTTACAAATACCTATAAGAGAGAAGCGAGTGTTTCCAAACATCTGAATTCACTGGGGTGGAACCCTCTCCAAGACAGACGTAAAGCTTACCGTTTGGCCTGTTTTTACAAAATGTTCAATGGTCAGCTCGACATAGATTACCAAACCTACAGCAAACCTAAATCTATTAGGAGCAGTCCAGAACCAACCTGATGTTCCCAGTCTACCTGCATTTGAAATCCCCATATACCCTTTGTTACAAGCCAATTTTAACTCCTGCTGCAACTTGCACCCTATATCCAGGCTGCTGTTTTGGGGCCTGTAGATAACTCCCATTAGTGTCTTCTTACCTTTACAATTCCTCAATTCTATCCACAGCGACTCTACGTTGTCAGTCCCTACGTCACGCCTCGCAAGGGACTGAGTTTCATCCCTCACCACAGAGCTCCCCCACCTCGCCTGCCCACCTGTGTGTCCTTTCTATAGGACGTATAACCCTGAATATTCAGTTCTCAGCCCCGATCCTCCTGCAGCCATGTCTCTGTAATCCCCACAATGTCATATCTACCAGTCTCTAACTGAGCCTCAAGCTCATCCACTTTACTGTTTATACTTCAAATACTTTGTGTATTCAGGCACACACCACTTAGCCAGAGGGTAATGAATCTGTAGAATTCATTTCCAGAGATGGCTGTGAAGGCTAAATCATTGGGTATTTTGAAAGCAGAGGTTGATAGGTTTTTGATTAGTAAGGGTGTCAAGTGTTATGGGGAGAAGGCAGCAGAATGCGGTTGAGAGGGAAAAGACAATGAGCCATGATCGAATGGCACTCAATGGGCCAAATGGTCTCATGACATAATTGCAGATGGGTTGGTTAGTAAGTTTTTCCAAAGTGGAAATGTCAAAGACTAGACGGCAAAGCTTTAAGATCAGAGGAGCAATGGTTTAAAGGAGTTATGCCAAATACGTTTTTTTCACACAGACACACAGCGTGTTTTTTTATACGCGCTGCCAGGGGTATTGGTAGAGGCAGGTATGATAGTGCCATTTAAGAGACATTTAGATAACTACATGGATATGCAAGGAATGGATGGATATGGATTGTGTGCTGGTGAGGCAATTAGTTTAACTTGGTCCTGTTCCCATGCTGCACTATTTCCCCAGATCATTGACCTGAAACAATAAACTTGTTTCACTGACTGTGGATGCTACTTATTCTGCTATTTATCTCACCATTTTAGAACATAGAAAATACAGCACAGAAATGGGCCCGACGGCCCACAATGTTTGCGCTAAACATGATGCTTAGTTAAACTGATCTCATCTGCCTGTTCATGATCCATATCTCTCTATTCTCTGCACTTCCATGTGCCTATTTAAAAGCCTCTTAAACACCAGTAGCGTTTCTGCCTCCACCAACATTCTATTTTTAGTCCAGATTTCCAGCATCTACAGCTCTTTATTTTCAATTACTAGGACAAACATTAATTCTGTGATTATATTGGACAAACATATTACTGAAATGGTGTGCTCTGAAATGCTAAGACCTAGAGGCAATAAAAAAATGTGCATTGTCAAGTCAATTATCACAATGCTATAAAATCACCCCGTTCATTGTCCACATAAGATTTTTTCTTTTAAAATAGAAGATAGGACCATGCATCTTCACGATAATAAAATTATTGCACAGTATTTATTTCCACAAAGGTGAAGTGCTAACCAATTATACTGGGAAATAAATGTAGAAAACTTCAGATGCGGTTACATTTCAGTAATTTAATTTCAACCTAAGCATTTTTCTACCTTTCATACTCTCCAATGTATTTATTCAATGTCCCATCTTCCATTGAAGGATGGGCAGGCAATGTTCTTAAATCTCAAAAGAACACTATTGGATCAGATGTCCTAACAAGAAAAACTTTGCTAATTATTCCAATATAATCACAACATTAATAATATGTGGGAGTACCAATATATATAATTTAATAAGAAATTTGCTGTGTCTGTGGAAAGTTTAAGGTTGAGAAATTAATTCTGATGATGGCTAGACTTTTCATAACAAATTTCATTGTATGGCCTATGCAGTAATAGCGAAATGAGAAGACATGTCTGCAGTTTCTAGAATTGAATCAGCCCTTGGTATCGGTATAGGACCCATTTTTTCCACTGTCATCGTACAAGTCACTGAAGTTTGAAATCTGGGAGAAAGTAGTGCATTAAGTACCCAAACCTAGCTTCCTCTCTTTGTCTACATTGTGAATTTTTTGAGAAACATAAATCTGAGACACAAACTTTACAATGCAACACAAAAAAGGAAAACAAAAAACTCTGCAAATTATTCCAATATAACATCAATAACATATGAGAGTTATGCCCAGTTTTTTATTAAATGATTTTACTTTCGAATTCCACATATAATTTGTTAAGAAACTTAGTGCCCGTGGAAACCTGGTATTTTAATCTTCCAAAAGTCAGAGTAATTGTTGATGTATGACTTTCGTACAAGTCCTAGTGAGATTGTACAAAGGTTTGTATTTGCGTCATAGTTAAGAAAACCTAACAAAACATCGACTGAGCATCTGGCCAGACTCAGGAATTCAAAGCAAGATTATAATTATAACACACTCTTACAAATGGTAAAGAATAGATTATGTGTGCTATAAGTGACAACCTGATTTCTAGGTGGTTGTCATCAAAGCTGCATCTGTTCTATGAAAATACATTAAAAATCAGTCAAGCAGTGGAATTAGAATATAAAACCATTCAAGACTTATGAGACAGATTATTACATCCATTCCATGTTCACGGGAAATGCTGCAACACAGAGCATGCCAAAATCCACTTCCAAAAGGTAAACAAAACCTATTACCACATTGAGGGATGCACATGATGTCTGAAGATTGAGTCAAGCAAAGAAAATGTCTGATGGATGGTTTAAGAGAACACAACAAAAAGTAAAGTTAAGTAAAGTGAAAACACGAAATCAAACAAACATGCTCAAAATTTCAAAAGCTGCTGACGTTCTCACCACATAGCAGAAGCAAGTAAAAACTGTTATTCTGTGCATTGTTTACGATGTTCAATGTAAAAGGTGTGATTTAACAAAGTACTATTGGAATGACAGAAACATCACATTTGAGCTTGATACTGAGTATGACATTACTCTGATGAACCAAACTGAATATGCAGCTTGGTTTGTCAGAAAACACCATGCCAAAACTTACAATGGCAGAGTTGAATCTGAAACCTATATCTTTATTCAAAGAAGACAGAGGGTTGTGGTGTTATTCTAGCTGGAGGTCTGTGACTAGAGGAGTTTTATTTTTTAATAACATTTTAATTTAGAGATATAGCATGAAAACAGGCCATGTAGCCTACCAATTCGTATGTGTCCCAATGTATACAGTGCGATATAGATCACGCCAACTATCGAATACCCATTCACACTGAGTTCTATGTTAATCCACTTTCTTATCCACTCCCTACACACTAGGGCAATTTACAGAGGCCAATTAACCTGCAAACCCATACATCTTTGGGATGTGGAAGGAAACTGGGGCACGCAGAGCAAACCCACATGGTCACGGGGAGAACGTGCCACCTCCATGCAGACAGCACCCAAGGTCAAGATCGAAATGGGTCTCTGGGAGGCAACCTCTACCAGCTATGTAACTGTTCTACAGGGATCTGGACGGGACATCCGTTGTTTGTGATGGTTTGTATGTAAATGTAGATGGCTTGGCTAGTAAGTTTGCAGATTACACCAAAATTAGTGCAGTTGCGGACAGTAAAGGAGGTTGTTAACATATGCAGCAGGATATAGATCAGCTACAGAAATAGGTGGAGAAATGGTAGATGGAGTTTAATCTAAGCAAGAGTGAGGTGTAGACAGTTAATGCCAAGACCCCTAACAGCATTGATGAGCAGAGGGATCGTGAACCTGTAAATACTCTAAATAAGCAGTGCCTATTGTGCCAGTGTTGGGGCCTGATGGATCCGATAGAGTTTGTGCAGATTACAACATGAGTGTTGATGAGTTTTGTCCCTGGAAATCTGCATCAATGACGCTGGAGATGGTTGAGAGCTTCAAGTTTCAAGGTGTAACTATCACCAAGATTTTGACCTGGTCCAACCATATCAATGATACGCCAAGAAAGCACAACAATGATCGTACTTCCTCAAAAGACTAAGGAAATGCAGCATGTCCACAATAACTCACCAATTACCACAAATGCACCACAGAGAACATTCTATTGGGATGCATCACAGCTTGGCATAGCCCAAGACAGCGCAAAATTGCAGTCATTAACACAGCCCAGTCCAACATGCAAACAAGCCTTCTTTATTCAACCCCCCTCACCATCAACGTTATCCAGACTTCACACTGCCTCAGCATAATCTAAATTGAGGGACACTCACATGTTGGTTGTTCTCTCTCCTCCCTTCTCATGTTAGGTAGAAGGCACAAAAGCTTGAAAGCAGGTACCTGTACCATCATATTCAGGAACAGCTTCTTCTCTGCTGTTAGCAGACTTTTGAACAGTCCTCTCATTTGCAAAGGATATATCACTGATTTTACAATCTATCTTGTTGCAGCATTCCCATCTTTCTTTATTTGCATTTATCTGTAGCTGTAATACTATATTTTGCACTGTTTGTTTTCTCTTCTGCTATACCTGATAAACTCATGCATGTTATGAACTGCCTGGATAGTATGCAAAACAAAGTTTGTCACTATATTTTGCAATACATGACACAAAAATAACAATACCAATGAATTGTACAAAATACTTATTTGCACTTTTATCTGGAGGGCGACAGATCACAATCATCCTATAGAAGACCACAATCATTGAAAAGCAATATCTCATGCCTTAATGATTAACCGTCCAATGGCCTTGACATCTGCCATCATGAAGTGCATTTAGAGGCTGGTTTGACAGACATTTGCACGCAAAGTGTTCATGAGGCAAGTTTAACAGACCGAACAATTTAAGAATATATGTTACACTCAGAGAATAATGGCAAAAAATAATTGAATGGAAAGATAAATGCAAAATGAAAACAAGTATTTTTTTTTTAAAGAGCTAATTTCTATTTCTCAATGTGTCTCAATTCAAGAGAGGTGACTGTAGTAATATCAAATGCACAACACACCCTGTGCATCCTAAATATACTTCACTAGAAATAATAAGGAAAGACTTGATTGAGCTGCTCCTGGAGATCATCACATAGAATTGGAGATGTACATGGGGCTCATGTTGTCGACCTCCCGTGGTGAGCCCTGTCAACTGACCTCAGTCAGGCGAATAACAACAAACAGAGACAGCAGCAGCGTTGCAGCTTGGCGCCAACCCGGAGCATGCGCCCTTTTTAGGGCGGGCACCTACGGATGTCGAACTGGATGGTAACAGCCTGCTGCAGTCTACTGCTGCCTCAAACGCAAGAAGAAGGAAATCTACATCTCTGATCTTGTAGCCCATTTAGGTTAAGCAAAGTTACAATGTCATGCCAGCACTGGATGTTCCTGCTATCTTTTAAACTTTCTTACTGTTACATTACAAGAATTTTTTTTTTGTGTGTATTTTTCAGATAGCTTCAAGAAAATCATTTATAAGCAACTGGTTCATCCAAAACAAAGCAAACCATTTTGGACCTTTGTTTGGCTACAGACAAATGGCAAATGTAATATTGTCTCCAGCACCGGAAAAGCAAAGGAATGCATTTGCAATAGTGTTGAAACGTACAAGATATGTTTGATATAGAATAGCAACCGATGGGAAGTTCAGATAATATTGACACAAATAATTTGAGTAAAATAGATACTTTTTTCTTGACTATATTTTTTATATGGGAAATAGCTAAGCAATTTTCTCATAGTGCTTGGCTAATCCCACTGTTATAACTGTCTTTGGAGTTGTGCAGATAATTAGGGTAGTCTACTTTCTGAACTTTCCCTCCACCCTCCATTTGTAAGTATAGTCTAGCATGCTAGCACTATTGAAATTTGCCTTTATTAGAACCCACCTGACCCCTATAATGTAATGCATCGGTATTACAAAACATTTCTCATACAATATGTGCAAGGAGTCCTTTGATAATTAGTGGTATTATCTTCACCAAATTCCACACCATCATTTTGCTGTCAACATTAATCCAAAGCACAAACCACAAAACTGTGTCAACTGGAACAAGTTCAAGGCAGGATGTTGTGTGGAGAGTAACTCATTCCCTCCAAAGCCTTTCCACCATCTATGGTTGTAGAGTAAAAGAGTAATTGAGTTATACAGCAACGAAACAGGCCCTTCGGCCCAACCCTACCATACCAACCAAGCTGAATGCATGAGCTTGTCCCATTTGCCTGCATTTGGCCCACATGCCTCCAAACCTTCCCTATTCATTTACTTGTCTTTAAAATTTTGCAATTATACCAGCCTCTACCACTTCCTCTGGCAACATGCTCACCACTGTTTGAATGGAAAAACGTGCCTCTCGGGTCCCTTTTAAATCTTTCTCGTCACCTTAAACCTATGCAGTCTAGTTTAGACTCCTCTCTACCTTGGAAATCTATTAACTTCATGATTTTATATACATTTATAAGATCTCCCATCAGCCTCCTATGATCTAGGGAAAACAATCAGTCTATGCAGCTCTCCTTATAACTCAAGCACTCTAATCCCGTTAATATTCCTATGAATGTTTTCTGACAACCTTCCCTGGGTGATGAATGTAAATAAATACTTTTTGTCGATAAATTCTCACCTTCTCCATCATGGTCTGGTTTGGCTCAGCCACCAAGCATGACACCTGGAGGCTGCAGTGAATCGTCCGATCAGCAGAGAAGGTTATTGGCTGCAACCTTCCCTCCATTGATGAACTGTGCACTGCAAGGGCCAGGAAGCGAGCGGGCAAGATCATCTCTGACCCCTCTCACCCTGGCCACAAACTCTTTGAATCACTTCCCTCTGGAAGGCAACTGTCAAAGCTGCCACAGTCAGACATAAAAACAGTTTTTACCCACGAGTAGTTGGTCTACTCAACAGCCAAAAATCTGTAGCCTCCCTTTGATCTGGTGTTTTGTTGGTTCACATGCTTGATCAATGGTGTTTTATCATTAATGTTTTATTATTATTAATGTTTAATGTTTTCTGAGTCATTCGCAACTGTCACTGTATGTCATGTTGTTACGTGGGCGGAGAAGCAAGGCAAATTCCTTGTATGTGAATACTTGGCCAATAAACTTACTTACTTGCATGCAAATTTGCAATATTCAGGACACTGAAATCTGCTTGATGTGTACCTTGTTCCTTTCCTTGTCAATTAATTCCTAGAATCACAAGCACACGTTGTACAACAGCACCTCATTAACTCTGAAAATAAATCCCAAACCTACACCATCCACCACCCTGATGTGCAACATTTTTGCAAGACAGTCCAGAATTGCAATCCAAACCACTTGCAAAGGACATTCATGAGAAACACGTTTTATTTTGATCATGCATATCCTAATGCTAATAACTAGTCAGCTTTAAAGGCACAGATACCATTGTTTTTAGCACAGTCCAAGGACCCTTCACCATTCTTTCACTGCCACAGTTCACTGATACAACCTGGTGCTCCTTTCCACATTGCCAACAACAATTATTTCTCATGCTCTGCCGCAAAGCACGTAAGCTTCCTTTGAATTATGAGGACTGTCATAAAGGTTTAAATAGTTCAACCAAAAATCAGCAACCTCAGGGACCATGTCGAGCCCCTGAGACAAGTTGAGTGCTTTTCACTACGGTTTCATAGTCTTGAAGCCTCTCCCTGATTATGCCATTCTGCTTCAACTAAAATGGAAAACTCAATATCACAACTAGAGGGCCTCATACATCCTTGCGGAAGAGAAACACCTTAATGGGCAGACAAGACAGGGCTACGGGTGCTTTGATGATGAATCAGACATCCTACAGTTTTGATGGGCACCTCGTTGGGGGCAGTAGGACATGATATCACTGCCTGCCTATATAAAGAATAATCCTTATATAGTGACAGCGCCCCCTCCCTCGATGCTGGTCTGAAACATATCACTGGTTGAGAGGCCAAGAGGCAAATCCTCAGCATCACTGGAACCAGTTGGGTTCAATTAACTGATATTGGTTTGGCCATCTCAACTTCGTCAGCCTGTTCCTTCTAAAACCTACACATTCCAGCCAAAGAGGAGAAGGGAGAGAGAAAAAGCATGAGGGAAAGGGAAGGAAGGAAAGAAAGAAGGGAGGAAAGAAGCGGGGAAAGAAGGGAGGAAAGAAAGAAGGGAAAGGAGAGAGAAAGGAGAAAGGAGAGAGAAAGGAGAGAGAAAGGAGAGAGAAAGGAGAGAGAAAGGAGAGAGAAAGGAGAAAGGAGAAAGGAGAGAGAAAGGAGTGAGAAAGGAGAGAGAAAGGAGAAAGGAGAGAGAAAGGAGAGAGAAAGGAGAAAGGAGAGAGAAAGAAGAAAGGAGAGAGAAAGGAGAAAGGAGAGAGAAAGGAGAGAGAAAGGAGAGAGAAAGGAGAAAGGAGAGAGAGGAGAAAGGAGAGAGAAAGGAGAGAGAAAGGAGAGAGAAAGGAGAGAGAGAGAGGAAAGAAAGGAGAGAGAAAGGAGAGAGAAAGGAGAAAGGAGAGAGAAAGGAGAAAGGAGAGAGAAAGGAGCAGTTGGGACAATCCCGAGACCACCTGCGCCACCATGTGGTAAAGACTGAACTGCTGGGAAGAAGCCCTCTATAGCTAGTGCCTCTACTGAGGCTTAGACTGAGTGGCTGTGGCAAGTGTCTCTTCCTGCTCATAGACAATGAGGGACTGCGCCCACACATACTGTAAAAGGCAAAGACCACCAGTGTCACCTCTTCAAGCCCCAAAGTTGAGCAGCCCGGATAAGCCTGAGACCGGTAGCGCTTCCTCCCAAGGCAATGGTGAAATACAGGGAGAAACCCGAGATTGCCACGCCTCCTCCTTCAAAACCAGGACTGAGTTGCGGGACAAGTCCGAGATCGCCAGCACCACTGTGCATACGTTCTGATGGCGAGGGACAGTGCCCCCATGTTATCCTGGAGTTTCTTACCATGTTAAATAAAATATATCATGTGTTCTGCAAGTGCCAGTGTAGTCACTGCCAAACCCAGCGTCATCCACGACACAACAATATATCTATTTTAGCTATTCCTGTAATTTCATTAGGTCAAAGTTCTGAAACTCCACATTTACTGTAATAACACTGGATTACCTTAACCACAAACCTGTAGCAGGTTAAGAAGGTGGGTTATTACTTTCTCAAGGACAATTAAAAATTAATATTAAAAGCTGAAATGTCATAACACTTACATTCCAATGAAGAATAATATTTCATGTTTCATAATAATATTACATTCCAATGAAGAATATTGGAATAATTCCAATGTGTATATTGCTGCAGAATAATATTTCACAACTGTATTAAGATGTTTGGCTGGTGATTGATTAAAAATAATTTTGAAATTTCCTGATATTTGAGGCAACCATTTATCCTGAATTTGAAAATAAAAAAGGCCAGAAACTGTTGCTTTGACATATCTTTTAATGAATAGAGATAAATTATTTAATCTCTCTGCACAAATATTCAAAATCAATAAATGTATCTTCCAATAATCCGTCCTTTTCAACTATATTAATAGTAGCTTCAGACAGCTCAGTTCACAGTGCCCTTGTCAATGATCTACCAACAATTTCTAAAATAAGGATCTGTATCTAAAATTCAGAAACTTCCAATGTACCCTGATATACTGGCATACGTATATACTATGAATTTCACAGCGAAGCACTACCACCAAGGATAGTGACAAGATCAAGATCAAGATCAAGATTCAATTTAATTGTCATTTGGACCCCTTGATTGCACAGATTGCACAGCAAACTTTCCTTCTTTTTAACAAAGGCCCTGATCTTGCTCCAGAACATCTGATCTTGCGCAAATGCTGGGAAGTGACTCTCAAATCCTACACCTGATTAGATAGTGCAGAACCTCATCTGATTTGAATGATGATTGTAAATCTGTTGGTGCAGCAGGCAGTGTTGCTGCCTTATTGCTGCAGTGACCTGAGTTTGATCTTGACTCCAATGCCTTTTGTGCAGAGTCTGCATGTTTTCCTTGTGACTTTGTGTGTATCCCATGCTAAATGGCTATTGTAAATTACATCCAGTGTAAGGGAGGTAAGAGAATCAGAGGACGAGTTTGAAGTTAATGAGCACTAGAGAGGAAATCGGTTACAGGGAGATAATTGGAGGGCTGATAGGGATTGATTCACTTTTAAATGTTCCAGAATGTTAGCAGCATTTAGAAATAATTTTAAACTTCGCAGCTTTGTCGACTGGCAAAGTTAGAGTGAAAAACAAGCTGCTGGAGGAACTCAGTGGGTCAGGCAGCATTTATGGAGGCAGACATTTTTTTTCATTTTGGCATCAGGGAAGATAGCCAGTTTAAAGAAATGAGAGGGAAGGGGTGAGGCAGGAGATGGCAGGTGAATCCAGATGAGGAGTGGTTGATTAGGGGTAGGGGGTTTGTTGGCCATTAATATTTCCAGGAGTTTTAGGATCAAAGCTTCTTTAGAGCAGTATTGAGGTCCTGTTTCTCAGGCTATGTCATGTGATGCCTTGAGCCAGTAAGATAGACCCTCCACACCTAGACCGTATGTGGTTGAGTACAGTGTGAACCTTATTGGAGGTGGGGAGAATTGCAGAGGATGATAATTTAAATGTGGAGTTCAGAGGGGTGGAATCTAAGGAGAAAGGGAAGTGGGGATGCAAATAGAATTGCAAGAAATAGAGATGTGGTTAAGAACCTGACGATAGACACAAAAAGCTGGAGTAACTCAGTCTGAAGGAGGGCCTCGACTCGAAACATCACACATTCCTTCTCTCCAGAACTGCTGCCTGTCCCGCTGAGTTACTCCAGCTTTTTGTGTCTATCTTCGGTTTAAACCAGCATCTGCATTTCCTTCCTACACATGGTTAAGAACCTGGTCAGATATGGTAAAGGGAAAACCATCGATAAGGAGAAAGGAAAAACATCTTAAAGGCATGGTACAGAAAATATTGCCATCAGAGCAGATATGACAGAAAGCAAGGAGGGAGGAGATGTAATCAATTTGTTATGAAGTTGGTGGTCTTTAATAAATATTAGTAGTTAGGGCACAGGAAAGAGATGGGAAAGGGGTTGTTATTTAAAATTGGAGAAATCTGGGTTCATACCGTTAGGTTGTAAGCTACCCAAACAGAACATGAGGTTCTGTTTCTCCAGTTTGCATGTAGGAATGAGGAGAAGCAAAAATAGTTAGCAACTGTAAGATCCAGCAGGCCTTGGCAGTCTGCGTGCAAGTGTTTGTCAAAACGGCTGCTTTGTCTACACTTGGTCTTGACAATGTAAAGGAGGTCACATTGAGAGGACTGAATGCAGTAGATTGATGGGGTTTGAAGAGGTGCATGTGAACCTCCACAGTATCCATTTTTTTAAAATTATTACTTAAAGGGTTCATGGGGGAGGGAATAAGAATAGGATCCTTATTTTCCATTTAGAAGAAAGCAGCTATTGTAGCTGCGCCTACTGGCACACGCAGGTATCGAACCTGGCGTTCGGAAGTCGCGGTCACGTGACTCAGGAGGGGCTGCTTGTTTACGCGTGGTTTTGCTTTCGCGTGCCAGTTCAGCGCTGACCACCGATGTGGCCAGACGTGTCTAGAGAACCTGTGTACTGAAAACCGAACTTTCGAATAAAGATTTGTTTAAAACTTCAGTTGTCATTCTTGAGACCGCCAAATTGGTGACCCCGACCTGTCTAGCCGTCGTTAGACAAGAGAATTATGCAGGAAGACAGCGTTCCCGTAGAATCAGCCAGCACGCGGCATGGCTCACTGGCCTTCAAATTGACATCGTTTTGGCCTGACCAACCTCAGGTGTGGTTTGCCCACGTTAAGGCACAGTTTCACCTCCATCGCATCGTAGCGGATGACACAATGTATTTCCATTGCCGCAGGACTGTGCCTCGAGGCTGTTGCCCTACATCAGGGACCCACTGTCCAGCGCCAAATACGAAGGGCTGAAGGCTCTGCTGCTCCACGCTTACGGTCTCAGCCGCAGAGACAGGGCAGCGAGGCTGCTGCACATGGACTGTGTCAGCGATCGGTGGTCATCCACCATCATGGCGAAGATGTTAGCCTGATGGACGGGCACCGCCCATGTCTGCTTTTCGAACAGGCATTCCTGGAGCAGATGCCTGACGAAGTCCAACTAATGTTCGCTGGAGCCGATTTTAGCGACCCCCAACAACTCGCGGAGAGAGCAGATGAACTGTGGGCACACAGACGGCGGGACATGTTTGCTTTCGTCTGCCCCCTGGTCACACAGCAGGTGCAGCCGAACCGACATCGGGAGGAGGAAGAAGCCCAGTCCAGCGCCAAAGAAGCATCGCTGCAGCCAGTGGTCTACAGTCAACGCCGATGGTGTTACTACCATCAACAATACGGGCCCGTAGCCCGACGATGTCGGAGCCCCTGCTCGTACCAGGGAAATGCCTCGGCTGATCGTCCTTAGGGGTGAATGCGATCGGCCCCAACGAACGCCTCTACGTCCGTGATCGCCATTCCGGCCACCGTTTCCTGGTGGACTCTGGTGCCCATGCCAGCATCCTGCCTCCGTGCTCACGAGATATTTGCGCCGGTAAGGTAGGACCCGTCCTCTCGGCTGTTAACTCGAGCGACATTCGCACTTACGGTATGCATGGTCCCTGTGTCGGACCTGTGCCCTGCCAAGCCGCGCAGCCCGTCCACGCCCCTACAGCAACTCGACGAGGTAGCTGAGATCCAGCAACCTTTCGCAGCCCTGCTCGCCGACTTCCCAGGGTTGCTCACGCCCTGGTTCGATGGGGCCGCGCCCCGTCATGGCGTGGTCCACCACATTCTCACCGAGGGCCCACCGGTACACGCCCGCGTGGACCGTCTCCCGCCCGATAAACTGCGCATCGCACGAGACGAGTTCCAGCTTATGGAGGACATGGTGATTGTCCGGCGGTCGGATAGCCCTTGGGCTTTGTTACACATGGTCCCGCTACACATGGTGCCCACAGCCGATAGGTACCCAGTCCCGAACATCCAGGATTTCTCGGCCCATCTGGAAGGCGCAACCTTCTTCTCGAAGGTTGACCTTATTCGCGGGTATAATCAACTTCCGGTCCATCCTGACGACGTCCCTAAGACGGCCACCATCACCCCTTTCGGCCTTTTCAAATGGCTTAGAATGCCTTTTGGCCTGAAGAACACTGCTCAGGCGTTCCAAAGGTTAATGGATCAAGTCGGCCGGGATTTGCCGTTCATATTCATCTACCTCGATGATATTCTGGTGGCCAGCAGCTCGCAGGCAGAGCACGTCAGGCACCTCTGCCTGCTTTTCGAACGGCTGCGTAAAAAAGGGTTGGTTATCAACCCCGCGAAGTGCCAGTTCGGATTGTGTTCCATTTCATTCTTGGGTCACCGCATCACCTCCCACGGCGCACAGCTGCTGCCCGAGAAGGTTGACGTTATCCGTCGCTTCCCGAGGCCCCTATCGGTCAAGGGTCTACAAGAGTTTATCGGGATGGTGAATTTCTACCACCGATTCGTCCCGTCAGCAGCCGCCATCATGCGGCCGTTGTTCCAATTCCTGGCCGGTAAGCCTAAAGACCTGGTCTGGTCCAAGGAGGCGCAGAAGGCGTTCGAGGGGGCTAAGACTGCATTGGCCAATGCCACTATGCTAGAACACCCTAGGTCGTCAGCCCAAACGGCCCTCACCGTGGACGCTTCCGACGTCGCGGAGGCGCCGTCCTTGAGCAACACGTAGGTAGTCGCTGGGTGCCGCTGGCATTTTTCAGCAGGCAGCTGTGAACCCCCAAAGTTTTTTTTTTTTTAATTATTTATTTTTATTAGAAGTACAGTAAATTACAGCAATACACATCACATATATCTTATTACCTTTGTTGTACCACTTCATTTTTTGAGCTTTAAAAAAGGTAGAAATAAAAGAAGTAAGGAAAGTGAGCAAGCGTCGTGAAGGTGCAGGAAAGTGTTGGGAAAAGAAAGCCCCTTCGAAAAGAAGTTAGAGAAGGAAGTAAAGAAAGGAAATAGACCCTAGAAAAGAAAGAAAAAAAAGGAGAAACAGTCGCTCTATTATAACACAAAACTCTGCAAAAAAGGATATACTAACCGTGTTTTTTTTTTACCCCCCGTTACCAGATCCTGGTACCATTTATTTTTTTAATTACTATTGCACCTTATGCTTGTAATAGTTCCATAAATGCAGGCCACATCTTTTGGAAGTGGTCTGCTTTGCCTGCTAGGAGGAGTCTCATCTCTTCCAGGTGTAGTGTTTCGAACATGTTTGAAATCCACATTTTTATTGTTGGTATTGGAGCATTTTTCCAGAATTTGAGTACAGGTGCACAACCTTTTATCTGAAATTCCGGAAACCGAAAAGCTCCAAAAATCGGACATTTTCGGTCCTGGAAAAAAGGGAGGGTATATTGCCCGGGAGAGTAGGAATCCCTAGACCTAGTACAGTGAGCGTCCGCCAAGGGTCGCCCAGAGAGGTTCCGCGGTCACCTCTCCAGGTGACCCTCGGTGGACGCTCACTGAACTAGGTCTAGGGATTCACGAAAATGCTGGAGAAACTCCGCGGGTGCAGCAGCATCTATGGAGCAAAGGAAATAGGTAACGCTTCGGGCCGAAACCCTTCCTCAGACTGCCCTATCAGTCCCCCCTATCAGTCTGAGGAAGGGTTTCGGCAAAGGGAGGGGAGAGAAGGGAAAAGAGAGAGGAAGGATCTGCCGGACATGCTGTGCATGTGTGTGTTTGTTTGGCGGAGTCTGAGGGGAGAAGGAGAGAAGGGAGAGAAGAAGGAGAAGGGAGGGAGAGGTCCAGCGGCGGGAACGGATGCCTGGGTCCGGGCGTGAGCTGAGTCCGAGGTTTGTAAACGTTGCTGCAACCCCCGGCCCGGCCCTCCGTGTATTGTTCACCGCGTCTTCCTGGAGAGAGGGGGGAGGGCGGGAGCCGGGGCTGTGTGCACGTGAAGCACGGCGACTAGAGGGACGGGAGAGCTGCCCCGGGAGCGTGAGGGCACCTCCCCCTTCTCCATTCCCCCTCACACCCCCCTCCCCATCTACCCCTTTCTTCCCCCTCTACCTCTCTACTCTCTCTCGGCCCGCAGCGATCTGCCGGACATGCTGTGTGTGTTTGTGTGTGTGTTTGTTTGGCGGAGTCTGAGGGGAGAAACGCCGGCACTAAGAGCGAGCGAACGCGTGGACAGAACGGACAAAAGCAACGATCATAGGTCAGAATAGGCGACCAAAGATCTTTGTAGGTGACATTTCGGGTCGAGACCCGTCTTCTGACTGACTCAGGAGAAAGAGAAGCAAGAGCTATGGACGGTGTGTTGTATATGTAAATGCCAGTGTTAAATCATCGCATTGTAGTAGTTTTTCCCGGAGCGGCTGGCTAGTGATGCCGCAGACAATTCTGTCTCGTAGCAATGAGTCATGGATAATGCCAAACTCACAATCTTTGGCTAAAGACTTCACTGCAGTCAGGTAGCTGGAGATACGACCTGCGCACGAAGCAGCTGAGCCATGCACTGGCAACACGCAGCAGACAAGTGCGAACACTCTCCCACAAGGAGGAACCCCTCACCCAGAAGGAGCTAGTCTCCAGAACTCAAGCGAACTATCACAGGCCGCATCACAACGGTCTGTGGTGGGGGAATCGGCTCAAAGGGAGCCAAGCCACACTCGCACACAACAGAAATACGACACAGAACGAGTTGGAAAGACGACTTGCACGAGAAGTGGGCGGTTGTCAAAACCCCCAACTCGACTTGTTATGTAAAATTGTTCGGCAATTTTTTTTATAGTTTTGTAGTATGACGAGCACTGTGTTATTTGTGGTACTTTATCCACATTAAATTCATTAAGGTTCACGTTATTAACTTTGACCAACGTTGAAGGGGGGGATGTAAGGTAATTTAAGGGAAGGGGGAGAATTGTAATTAAAGTAAAGGGGGAGATGTGATGTATATGTAAATGCCAGTGCCCCTTTAATATAAAGGGCTGTGCCTCATGATAGAGAGCAGGTGACCTTGGAGAAGTGTCCGTGGGTGACACTGGTCCGTGTCCGTGGGATCTCATACTTATAAGATGTCGGACGTGTCCTTTGCTTGTGCTAGTCACAACAGGGCCTTACGTGGTCTCAAACGTTACAGACGGTACTAAGGACAAGTGAATGGAAGATATGCCGATATCTCCCGTTTCCCTTTCCCTTGACTATCAGTCTGAAGAAGGGTCTCGACCCGAAATGTCTACCAATGCTGCTCTATGAACGTTGCTTTTGTCCGTCTGTCCACGCTTTCGCTCGTTCTTGGTGCCGGCGCTTCTCCCCTCATGGCAGCTATTGAAAAAGTCGACCCGGAATATCACCTATTTCCTCCTATTATCACGTATTCCTCATCAGAGATGCAGCCTGATCCACTGATTTACTCCAGCCTTTTGTGTCTGTCTTCGGTTTAATCAGCATCTGCAGTATGTGCCGTTTAAAAAGTACAAGGCATGTGCCGTTTAAAAAGGAAGTGATAAAAAACATTTAAAACATTTAACAACACCTAAACTGTTCCCCCGCAATGCTGCGAGAGGCATAACTGAAGTCGGGTCGGGGTTACTGAAATGATGGAGGTTACGCTCCGGTGCAGACTATGCGTCAGTTCATTGCATTTCGCAGGAGTGGACCATCTTGCGCGCTATAAGATCTTTGTTCCAATTGATTTAATTACTCTAGCGTGGGGCCCCCTTAGGCGCAGGGTCCAATTGGGAGAAATAGGTCCTATCGGCTAATGTCCGGCCCTGACCGGGTAACTGCCAGGATCGAGGCGCAAACTCGCGACCTTGCGACCACGAGCCGAGCACTCTACCACTGAGCTACATGTTAAAATCTATGCTAAAAACCTTCCGTTCGGAAAACCGAAAAATCCCGAAATCCGAGAAGTGTCTGGTCCCAAGGCTTTCGGATAAAAGGTTGTGCACCTGTATAAGCTTTTTTCCCATTATTAGCCCGTAATTAATTAAGTTCTTTTGAAACACATTTAGTTTGGGGTTACCTTCCGATATTCCAAAAATGATCCATTCCGCTTTTGGTACAAGTTTTATTTTAATTAATTTTGTGAAGATTTCAAATATTTAGTTTCAGAATTTTTGGATTTTTATACAAAAAACAAAAGAGTGCGCTATGGTAGCTTCTTGAGACTGACATTTATCACAAATGGGTGAGACATTGAGAAAAAGTTTATTTATTTTGGTTTTTGAATAATATAGTCTATGTAATGTTTTGAATTGAATTAGAGTATGTCGTACGTTGATCGAGCATTTATGCACATATAGTAAGTGTTTATCTCAGCTCTCTTTTGAAATTTTTATAGCTAGTTCTTGTTCCCAGTCTCTTCTAATACCATCCGTTGTAGGTATTTCTATATTTAAAATAATGTTGTATAAGTATAATATTAGATTTGTTGATTCAGCCATTGTCTTCATTGCTTCATTACTAAGTCTGGAGGCATGTTATGATAGTCTTTTGTGTATTTTTTCAGATACTCACGGATTTGAAGATATTTAAAATATTGATTATTTTTCAAATTATATTTCAGTTGTAATTGTTGAAATGATAATAATTTTCCCAATTCATACGTCTCCGAGCGTTTTGATTCCCATTCTTTTCCATTGTTTAAATGATTTATCTATAATTGAAGGTTTAGACAACGGATTATTGACTATTGGCATTAAAAGAGATAGATTTCTTAATTTTAGATTCTGTTTTATTTGTTTCCAAGTTCTAATTGTGCTATGTATCATTGGATTTTTATTGTAATTTTTGTTATTCAGATTCATTGGTGAGAGGAGAGTCGCTCCTGTATTACACAGAGAGCAGTCCTCTCTCTCTCCATTACAATCCAGTCCACCTGCTGGGCAGAATTGTCCAGCGGGTGAACCATATTTTTAATATTTACTGCCCAATTATAGTACATAAAGTTAGGGAGCGCTAGACCACCCATCTCTTTTGGTTTACTAAGGTGTGCTCTTTGTATTCTGTGGGATTTATAATCCCATATAAAATTTGTGATGTCTGTCCAATTTTTTGAAAAACTTTTTTGGAAGATATATAGGTATTGATTGAAATAAATATAGGATTTGTGGTAAAAAGATCATTTTTATAGCATTTATTCGACCTATTAAAGACATCGGGAGCGTTTTCCAGAATTTGATTAGATTATTTAGTTTCTTAAGTAAGGGACTATAATTGGCATTAAACATAGCGTGATAGTTTCTAGTAATTTCAATTCCCAAATATTTGAATTTTTCTGTGGCTATTTTAAAGGGGAATTTCAAGAGATGTGTTGAGTCTTTCGGTTTTATCGACATAATTTCACTTTTGTTCCAGTTTATTCTGTATCCTGAGAAAGATCCAAAGTCCTCAATTAGATTTAATATGTTTGGTATACTGATTTGGGGTTTTGTGATATACAGTAGTACATTGTCTGCATATAAAGATATTATGTTATTTGAATATTTTGTATTATAACTGTAAATATCCGGGTGTGTTCTGATTTTTTCAGCTAAAGATTCAATTACCAGAGCAAATAACAGCGGTGATAATGAACATCCTTGTCTATTGCCCCTTGATAATTGGAATTTCGTAGATAGTATATTATTAGTTAATATTCTAGCCGTGGGTTTGTTATATAATAATTTTATCCATGCGATGAAGTTCTCTCCCATTTGAAATTTTTGCAATACTTTAATCATAGAATCCCATTCTACTTGATCAAACGCTTTTTCTGCGTCCAATGAAATGATAGATAACTTGTTCTTGAGGTTTGTGTGAATGCATTATGTTAAGCAGACGTCTCAGGTTATTAAATTAATGTCTCTCAGGTATAAATCCCGTTTGATCCTTGTATATTAATTTACTAACATATTTACTTAGTCTTCTAGCTAGTATTTTCGCTAATATTTTTTGATCCATATTTAACAAAGCAATATCTCTATATGAGCCTGGTTCTTCTATATCTTTATCTTTTTTAAGTATTAATCTGATCGTTGATTCTGCTAGTTTTTCAGGTAAGATTTGTTCTTTAAAAGCGTATGTATACATTTTCTGTAAACGTGGTGTAACTATGTCGTAAAAACATTTATAAAATTCATTACTGAATCCGTCTGGTCCTGGTGTTTTTCCATTCTTAAGTGTATTTATTGTGTCTTCTATTTCCTTAGATGTAATTTGTGCTCCCAGTTCCTCTTGTTCCTTCAGTTCTAGTTTTGGAAGGTTACAATTGTCCAGAAATTCTGAAACTTTATTATTGTCCATTAACGTTTTGGATGTGTATAAATTCTGGTAAAATTGAGCAAATCTCTTATTGATATCATTAGGTAGTGTTAATAATTCCCCTCTATCTGATTTAATCTTTAAAATTGCACGATCTTTTTCCAGTTTTTTCAGTTGGCGTGCCAAAGGTTTATGGGGTTTATCCCCAAATTCGAAATGTTCTTGTTTTGTAATTTGGAATAGTCGTATAACTTTCTCTGACAATAATTTATTTAGCTTAAATTTCAGTATTAAAATTTTATTATGTTTATCCATAGTTGGATCTTTAGCATTATCTATATCTAGTTGTCTGATTTGTTCTTCTAATTGTCTTTGTTCATTCTTATTGTTTTTGTTTTGAAAAGCTTGATACGAGATAATGACTCCTCTAATAAATGCTTTGAAGGATTCCCATAATAAAGTGGGCGATATATCTGGTGTATCGTTTGTCTCAAAAAATAGGTCCATCTGTTTTTTTAGATATATAATCCCTTGTGGGTCTTGTAGAATTTGCGAGTTAAACCTCCAGAACGATTTGTTCGTAGACATTCCTTCTAATTTTAAAACGAAAGTTAGCGGGGAGTGATCTGAAATCGTATTGGTGTGATATTTAGGGTTCATAGTATAAGGGATTAGTTTTGTATCCACTAGGAAATAATATAGATGTGAATATGTTTTGTGTACCATTGAATAAAACGAGTATTCCCTTCCAGTCGGATTCGCGATCCTCCAAACGTCTGCTATATTTGTATTTTTTATATATGTATTTAAGAGTTCACTAGTTTTAGATTTCATATTACCTCTTTGTTTTTTCATCGATTTATCTAAATACGGGTCTAAAACACAGTTGAATCCTCCAATTATAACATTTTGGTAGTTAAATTCTGCGATTGTATTCAGGATTTTATTGAAAAATTGAGGATTATCAAAATTGGGCGCATATATATTTACCAAAGTGATTGGCGTAGCATGGATCTCTCCTGTAACTATAAGATATCTCCCTTCCTTATCTGATATAATGTTTTTTGATTTAAATGGTATTCCTTTGCGAATAATAATTGCGGTGCCTCTGGATTTCGAAGTATGTGAGGAGTGAAATGTTTGGCCTATCCAATTCGCCCTCAATCTCATCTGATCTTGATGTTTAAGATGCGTTTCTTGTAGAAAAGTAATGTCCGTGTTGTATGATTTCAACTGAGCTAGTATCTTGCCCCTTTTAATTGGTTCATTAATACCCCTTATATTCCAGCTACACAGTGTGATTCCTCCCATTTTCTTTTGTTTATCATCTTGCATGTTTGCTGTTTTTAATACCCTTATTTATTACGGTGCATCCATACCTCAGGACTCTGGATATTTGGGGGGTGTTTATATACTGTCTTCCTTGGTAGATCCCTTTTGCGATTGTCCTTGAAAAAAAAACACATAGTTGTGACATATTGTGATTTAAAAAAAATTGAACAAGTAAAATTACAGCGTCTGGAGTATTCGACACTGTAGTGAGTGTCCCACCCAACTGTGGGATTCGACATCTATTCGACTTCCGATGTTGATGTTGTACAATTAGCTCCGCTCCCTTTATTACTCTAAACCTGAGGGCCGCACCATTTCAAAATCAGTTGTATTTCACCCAATTACACTATATATATATATATATATTTCATTCTGACTTATCAGATCGTGTGTTCAGCTACTGTGAAATTTATATATCTAACACTTTTATCTACTAATTATTTATAATTAGGTATACCTTTGATAATAGTAAGCTGTTGGCTGAGGGTCAACCAGAATCAGGGAAAACCAGAATGAGGGAAAAGGGTTAACCAGAATCAGGCTCCTGGAATTATGCCAGGTGCCTGAGTCTCCTCCCTTCCCCACACAAACTACATAGCACTTAAACTTTCAGTATTATCTACGTAAGTTCTAAAATTTGTTATTTATTATTTCTTTATCCATGCTTAACTGTCTCGCTCTATATACAAGATAGTCAGTCTTTTTAACGCATTATTACATTTTGCCCATTATATAGTTCAAGTTAGTTTCCATTTCTATACTAGTATTGTTAATTATTGTTAATTCTCTATATTTTGTAAAGCTATTTTAAGATCTTAAACCGCCATTTGTCCTTGTGATGTTTTCCACATTCGGCTCTCCTGTTCGTCTCTGTGTTGTTTATCAGTCTTTCCTTCATTTTTGACAAAGAATGTCCTTGAGTTGAATTCCAAAGTGTCCGAAGGAGATAAGGTGTCTAGACCAGCGCACGTGGAAATGCACTTCCATTTTAAACTTTTAGAAAATAGTGTTTCTTCCCTTATCTTCGGATGTTCTCTGTGAAGTAATAAAAGGAAATAATTTGTCCATACCGTCCCGCTGCCTTGATTAATCTTCTGTTTCTGCCACAATCTCTTGGACATATTTATAAGATGCGTCCGAATTAGTGAAAGTTTTCTCTTTTCCCTTGAAAGTAATGGGCATCCTGGCCGGATAGAAAACGCCACATCTGACATCTTGAACTCCATGGAGAATCTGTCTTGTCTGTGAGAAGTTTCTTCTCTTTTGCACGATCTCATAGGGATAATCCCGGAGGAGTTTGATAGAGTCGTTTCCAAACGTCATCTTCACTCCGTATTTGATTTTTTTCATCAGCTCTTCAAGTGCTGAAATGTCCCAAAGTTTGACTATGATCTGTCGTGGGTGGGCTGGATCTGCTTGTGATCTTGGCTTAAATCTGGGTATTCGATGTGCCACTTCAATTTCTGGTTCCACAGGTAAATTGAGTACATGTTTGATTAAGTTGGCAGTGAACTCACGGGTGTTGTTCCCCTCTGCTCCCTCTGTTACTCCTAGTATTCGTAAATTTTGGTGTCTTGAGCGAGCTTCGAGATCAAGACATTTATCCGAGACTTTCGCCAGTTGACTCTTGAGGCTGTCTAGTTCTAGTTTCATTCCCTGCATATCTTCAGCCATTTGTTGAACAACTGTTTCCATGTCTTTCATTGCAGTTACATGTGAAGAAACAGTTACATGCACAGCCTCAAACTTCCTCGTAGACTATTCTTCCCCTCTATTAATTCTCCCCGTTAGCTCTTCTTGCACATCCTCAATTCGTTTTTGTACAATGCCAATGCACTCAATAACTTTTTGATTACCAGCATTGATGTTCGACATATTTTCCATCAATTTAACATTAATAGTTTCCATCATTTTTGAGTTTCCAGCCTCAATATCCTTTCTCAGTTCTCTTACCGAGTTCTTTATCTCCTCCATTTCATTTTTCTCCTTAGTAGCCATCTGTCTTGGATCTTGTAGCCATTCCAAAATCCACTTCAGAGGTCTGTTCTTCAGGTTTCTGGGTTTTCAGCAGTTGTTTTGAGATTGTTCTCTGAGCTGGAGACGTTTTTTTCATTTAAAAGCCTTTATCCTCCGTTTAAATCACAGCGCTTACTGATGACATCATCAACGTGACGTCCCGGGGCTCCGATAAGTTTTTAAAATCGGCCCCGACCTCAAGACCCGATTTTAACGCGAAAAATCGCGAATTTTCAGCAGCGGAGCTAAAAGCTGCGACTGCTAGTCCAGCATGGCGCCACCGGAAGAGCCCCCAAAGTATAGCGCTTTCGACTGGGACCTCCTTGCACTCTACCTAGCGATCCACCATTTTCGTTATTTCCTGGAGGGGCGCACTTTCACCGCATTCACAGACCACAAGCTACTCACGTTCGCCTTGACCAAGGTATCTGACCCCTGGTCTGCCAGACAGCAACGGCACCTCGCCTACATTTCCGAATTCACGTCCAATATTCGGCATGTGGCAGTGAAGCTAAATGTTGTGGCTGACGCATTGTCCCATTAAGCACTGCCCGATGTTTCAGCTAAGTCTAGGCGTAGATTATGAGGAGCTGGCCGCTGCCCAACAGGCAGATGCCGGTATGGAGGTTTACCGCAATGCTGAATCAGGTCTCAAACTGGCTAAGGTGCCTTGCGGTGCCGCCGGCGTGCGAGTCCTTTGCGATATCTCCACGGGCAAAGCCCCTCCCATTGTCCAGGTTGCTTGGCGGCGTCGGATTTTCGACACTATCCACAGCTTAGTGCACCCGTCCATTCGTGCCACCTCTGCCTTGATCGCGGCGAAGTTCATCTGGCATGGGTTAAGGAAGCAGGTCGCAGCGTGGGCCCGTTCCTGCGTCCCATGCCAGACTTCCAAGGTACAGAGACATGTGCGCCTGCTGGTACAGGATTTCGCCGTCCCGGCGGCAGGTTCCTGCACATCCATGTCGACCTGGTGGGTCCCTTTCCGTGTTTGCGCGGGGCTACTCACCTACTGACCATCGTGGACAGGTTTACCAGGTGGGCGGAGGCGATACCGTTAACGGATACCTCCGCTGAGGCATGCGTGAGGGCCATTGTCTCAAATTGGATCGCTCGTTTTGGGGTTCCCTCCGATATCACTAGCGACTGTGGGACCCAGTTCACGTCCTCCCTGTGGAGTGGTATGGCGCAGCTGTATGGTGCAAAGCTGCATCAGACCATCGCGTATCACCCAGAGTCCAACAATTTGGTTCAGCGTTTCCACAGGCACCTCAAGTCGGCGTTGAAAGCTCGACTCACCGGCCCAGATTGGGTCGACGAGTTTCCTTGGGTCCTCCTAGGCATCAGAACCACTCCTAAGGAGGACCTCAAAGCCTCCTCGGCCGAGATGGTTTACGGCTCGGTTTTGCGAGTTCCTGGGGATTTCCTGCCTGTCCCCCGGGATCAACAGGTCCCGGCTTCGGCGGTGTTAGCTGGCCTTCGCGAGCGGGCGCGCGCTTTGGTCCCGGTTCCCACTTCCCGGCATAGTTCGTCTGTGGTACATGTGCCTACTATGTTACGGGATTGTGCTTATGGTTTTCTCCGTAGAGATGCTCACCACTCGCCGTTACAGTGGGTGTACGAGGGTCCGTAAAGGGTGCTGAGTACTGGTGCCTCGACGTTTACGTTGGACATGGGTGGCAAGGAGGAGTTCGTCTCCGTGAGCCACCTTAAGCCAACACACGTCGACGAGGATAGCCCAGTGACAGTGGCTATTCCGCGGCGTAGAGGACGTCCACCAGCAGTTTTACCACCCTCTGCACCTGTTACCCCCGATCATGTTTCTCCGGTCCCCTTTGTTACGCCCGTCCCTCGTTCGCGTTCTCCGCATCCCTCCGGTTTTGTTTTGCCAGCCCCTACTGTTACGCTCACCCCACGACCTCGGACTACGCGTTCCGGTTGAACCGTCCGATTACCCGTGCGTTTCCGTACCGCGGATTCTGGGGGGGCCATGTAGCGGCGCCTACTGGCGCACGCAGTTATCGAACCCGCCGTTTGGAAGCCGCGGTCATGTGACTCGGGAGGGGCTGTTTGTTTTCGCGCAGTTTTGCTTTCGCGCGCCAGTTCAACGCTGACCACCGATGTGGCCAGACGTGTCTGGAGAACCTGTGTACTAAAAACCGAACTTTCGAATAAAGATTTGTTTAAAACTTCAGTTGTTGTTCTTGAGACCGCCAAACTATGTTACTTTTCTACCAGTCTTCGTGCATCAAAATGAATATGATGGAAGTAGAAGAGATTGAAGAAATTAAGGAAGGGTAAATAGAAAGCTGAAAGCATAAATAGCAAAAACAAAGTAACGAGTTTTCATTCTGACTTAGCAAACAAATGTAACCCAACGTAATAAGCAACACGTAAGAAATCAAACAAGATCAGCATTTGTTGCCTGTCCCTAGATGCCCTCAAGATGGTGATGGCGAGTCCACTTGAACAATTGTAGTGCGTACGATGAAGATATTTTCTTCCTCCTTCCGTGGTTTGTTATTGCTAAGTCACTCTTTAGTTAAAACATATGTAGTCCTAGGTTCTGGAGATTCGACCAGGTGACGTTTAAGCAAATGGACCAAAGAGGTGGCAGCATTTAGTGTTGTCAAGTGGATGTTTGCAGAGACACAATAAACTGCAGAAGCTAGAATCTTGATCAAAACAATCTTGTGGACTGTCCTGATTCTTGTTATGGCTTGCAAAATATTTAAGTTTAGGCAAGGAAGATTTTTCAGCATCTGCAGTTCCTTCTTAAACATTAATTTTAGGCAAGGATTGGTTTTCGATTAGCTTTTTATTCTGTACCTTGATTCTGTTATCTATATTGCACATCCCAAAATGTCATTCGGCAGATGGCAGGGAACAGTCTTCTTGAACCTAAGGTAGACACAAAATGCTGGCGTCTGAAAAAGGATTTTGACCCAAAACATCACCCATTCCTTCTCTCCAGAGATGCTGCCTATACTGCTGAGTTACTCCAGCATTTTGTGTCTACCTTCGATTTAAACCAGCACCTGGAATTCTTTCCTACACAGTCTTGTTGAACCTCTTGGGACCTCGCGAAAGTGCTCCTGTACGTCACAAGTAAAACGGGGGTACTAATTGTAATTAAATAATAATAGTATCATCGTGTAGCAAATAAATTCTAAGCTGCTTCACGACGTTATCAGACAAAAATAACACAGACAAGTCACTTTCGGGCACGTGGCTAAAAGCTCGGTGGACGAGGAACATCTTAAAACGGGGAGGAGGTAAAAAAGTGAGGTCATCCAGGGAAAGAAGTTTGAGGCATCGACAGCTTGGAGGATCAATTAGATAGATTTAAGGCTGAGCAAGATCCCAGAATGAGACGGTAAAGAAGGTGTCGGGAGGAACTGCAGATGCTCTGGAACTCTCTGCCACAGAAGGTAGTTGAGGCCAGTTCATTGGCTATATTTAAGAGGGAGTTAGATGTGGCCCTTGTGGCTAAAGGGATCAGGGGGTATGGAGAGAAGGCAGGTACGGGATACTGAGTTGGATGATCAGCCATGATCATATTGAATGACGGTGCAGGCTCGAAGGGCCGAATGGCCTACTCCTGCACCTATTTTCTATGTTTCTATGCTGGTTATACAACGAAAATAGACACAACGTTGGAGTAATTCAGTGGGACAGGCAGCAGTTTTGGAGAGAAGGAATGGCACAGAGTCTCTTGTCCAGAGTAGGGGAATTGAGGACCAGAGGACATAGGTCAAGGTGAAGGGGAAAAGATTTAATGGGAATCTGAGGGGTAACTTTTTCACACAAAGGGTGGTGGGTGTATGGAACAAACTGCCAGAGGAGGTAGTTGAGGCCAGGACTATCACTATCCCATCGTTCAAGAAACAGTTAGACAGATACATGGGCAGGACAGGTTTGAGGGATATGGACCAAACGCAGGCAGGTAGGACTAGTTGGGACATGTTGGCCGGTGTGGGCGAGTTGGGCCGAAGGGCCTGTTTCCACACTGGATCACTCTGTGACTATGGGTAACGTTTTGGGTCAAGACCCTTTTTCACACTAGTTGGGACCATGGTGGAATATGAAGTTTTGAGAATTTTTAAATCGAGGTTTACTTTCGAACTAAAACAAGCCACCAAGCTGTGGGGTGAGAGATGGAAAGCTGTAGATAAGTCTGTGAGTGAGTGAGTTTGCAGCTTACAGTGTGTGAGGTGGAGACACTCCGCCACTAGGTGAGCGCTGCCATCCTGAGGTCCGGCAGCAACTAGCAGGGCGCAGGCGCAGAGGCCGGGGCTCTGGCTGGAGGAACGACGTCACGTAGTGTGGCTTGGCCCCGCCCGCAGCTCTGCTGATTGGCGGAGGGCCGCTGTCTGTCAACGCTGTCGCCTCGTCCCGTCCCGCCCCGCCGAACGCGGTTGTGCGGCTGCGCGACAAAAGGAATCCGGGAAGGGCCGGACCGGACTGGGACGAGACGAGTAAAGGCGCAGCAAGTGTGAGGCGCGGAGGCCGGGGAAGCGGTGAGTCAGTTTGTGTTGCTTGTCACCGGCGGTGGTTGAACGGGAGTCATTTTGTTTCTTGAAGTGAGTGGATGGCGGGGGGGCGGAACCGAGCGTAGCGGGCCGCAGTCTCCACTCTACTACCGTGGACCAACGCAGTTACACAGTAACGGAGGAGGGGCGTGACTCCTCGTATTGGCATCAGTACCAGCGCTGGCGGTGCCGGGGTGAGTGAGTTTGCCTCATCTCTAAAGCGAGTGTCGAGAGCTACAAGGAGCACAGGTCCTTCCCCCCCAGGTTATGAACATGCAACCTGTGAGCGGGAGCGGGGGTTTGGTTAACGGATGGGGATGAGTTTGCCATTTGCTGCGGGGGAGGCAGCCAAGAAACTTGGTTCGCGGCAGCAGGTCAGACTTGAGAGTTATCCGGTTACGGAACGGCGCAGAACCCTGTTGTAACCTGGGCACGACCAGCGTTTGTGTTTGTTTACAATTACACCGAATTGCAGTATCTAAGACGAGAAATACATCAACCAACTCTCCAAATAAAAGTTAGTTTAGAAGTCGTATTGTGGCACGTAACTTCAGTTGTAACTTCAGTGATGACTATTGATAATTAAAATTATTTTCAAAAATCTAATTTTGTTAATGCGGTTTTCTATTTTTATGAAGTTCAATGTATAGATTGAAAATTTGATTGGGTGAAGGTTATAATTACTGCATAGTTATTAGCATCCATCAGTGTTTAAAAAATCGATTATCTCTTAAAAGAGACACAAGAGAAACTGAAATTTTAGGATTTCTTTTTATCCAGTTTAAAGACATGTTATAATAAGTTGCAGTATTTGATGTTTGGTATTTGTGATGTTTTTTTAAAATTTCTAATGTTATAGTTGCCCTCCATAGTAATGCATTAATGTAAATACATTAATGTATGTTCTAACCATATGTCTGTGATTCATAGAATTTTTCTAAACTGTAATATTTTTATCATGATTTATTTATCCTATTTTAAGTCAAAAATTAATTTATCGTAAATTGGTGCCCATCAACAGCATGGGGGTAAATGTGGGTAATTTGCAGAAATGTAATTCTTGCTACAGTCGTGTGTGTTAATTGCATAGATTAGAAAGACATTCTGAAAATAATAGTGTCACGCATGGTGCGATAACTTTGATGTAGCACTTCGGGATGAATACACATGTTTTGTTATTTTTCATTACATATACTGTTGTTTATTTTTATGACCTACAATAACCCAAGTGGAGACCTACTGGCCCAAGTGGTTTGTGCTGGCTATGACGAGAATGTTTCCATCGGTCTCATTTCCTCCCACATTTCCCTGAGCCCTTGCAACTTATTCTCCCCTTTTTATACTGTTTTGCTGTAATTTATACAAGGGATAATTTACAGCTAGCAGTATAGCTTTGGACTCTGTTTCTATAATACAATTTGAAAACCTTTGCTTTGTATTATGTTCTTGGAGTAATACCATTTTTCACTGCCTATGTTTTGGAGGGGATTATGTTAGTTATGCAGTTGGTAGAGTTTCAGCCTCACAGAGCCAGATTCTTGGGTTTGATCTTGATCTCGGTTGCTGTCCATGTGAAGTTTTCATATTCTCCTAGTGACCACGTGGGTTTCCCCTGGGGGTTCTGGTTTCCCTTGGGGGCTCTGGCTTCCTCCCATCCCAAAGACATGTGGTTTGCAGGTTTATTAGTCTCTGTAAATTGTCCCCAGTGTGTAGCAAGTGATTGAGAAAACATTGAACCAGTGTGAATGAGTGGTTGTTGGTGTGGTGCGGAAGGGGTGACTTTGATGCTGTATTTCTAAACTATACTACACGAAATTGTTTCTGACAATTGCACAAAAACGTTTGGAAACACTTGGTTTCCTTGTGTGTACACAAAATTGCTGGAGAAACTCAGCGGGTGCAGCAGCATCTATGGAGTGAAGGAAATAGGCGACGTTTCGGGCCGAAACCCTTCTTCCCCAGTCTGAAGAAGGGTTTCGGCCCGAAACGTCGCCTATTTCCTTCGCTCCATAGATGCTGCTGCACCTGCTGTGTTTCTCCAGCAATTTTGTGTACCTTCGATCTTCCAGCATCTGCAGTTCCTTCTTGAACACTGGTTTCCTTGTGTCATGTAATGAGAATTTTTGAATTTGGTTAGTTTTGGTAGAATAACTTTCTGTAGGTTGCAACTAGTATCAATATTCGTATCTTAACTCGTTACTTCAGGGCTATTTCTAGTGACAATATTGGCAATCTTTGTATAAATAGAAATGTCAGAATTTGATGCATTAAATCCTAACCTGGGACTACTGCATGCATTCTCTTGTGTACCTGGACCTCTGCATTCTGCATCAAGGCACTGCCTATGCAGGTACTTTCCCTTACAAGCACAGAAGATGCAATGCCTGTCCTTGTACTTCCTCCCTTGACTCCATCCAGGGACTGCAGCATTCCTTTTTGGTTAACAAAGGTTTGCTTGTACCTGGTCTAACCTCATCAACTACGTATGGTAATTCCGATGTGGGCTCCTGCACATTGAGACCAAACGTAGACTCGGTGACCATTTCGCCCAACACAAGCTGCATCTGCCTAGACCTTTTCAACTCTTCCTATTCCCACACTGACCTTTCTGTCCTGGGCCTTCTCCAGTGCCAGAGTGAGGCCACATGCAAATTGGAGGAGCAATATGTCATATTTCACTTGGAGCCGACAACCCACTGGTATGAACATTATTTTAAATATCTTCTAACTTCTCTAATTTTAAATAACTTCTACTTACTCCCCTCGCCTTGTTTCCCCCCTCCCCACCACCCCCTTCCTCCGCCCCCGTCATTTTACCAGTTCCACTCTGTTTTCGTCGAGATCATGGCTGTGTAGTGTGGTTTCTGCTATAACCTGATACAAGAACGTTGTTGGCTTTTAAAGGATTCCTTAAGGCAACTTATCTGAGTATGACTTGAACTTGGGACTTTTGTCATCTTTTAATACAGTGCAGTCAATGTAATCATTGAACTATCACGAGCTACACCCTTTACATGAAGTGAGTATAATGAGTCATTAATTGAAAAGTTCTCTAACTTTTGAATATTCAAAATTGCATAAACACGTTTAAACTTAACTTTATATCTTACATTCTGCAGGCTCAGGCTATTTAACCCAATCCTTCCTATCTAATCCTCTAAGCACAATATTCCATTATTCTCCATGTTTATCTAGCTTCTTCTTAACGTTCTTCTTTATTACCTATTCCCTGTGGTAGCAAGTTCTACTTATCGGTGCTCACGGGGTAAAATTATTGCTCCTATGTTCCCTATTTGAGTTTGTTTTTCTCTCTCTGTTAATGATCTCTGGTTCTGCTCTTTTCCACAAGCAGAACATTTGTGCATCATCTACATTTTCTGTAGTTTAGTTTGGAGATACAGCGTGGAAACAGGCCCATTCGGCCCACCTGCACATTATCAGTAGGGACAATTTTTTTACATTTACCAAGCCAATTAACCTATATACCTGTACGTCTTTGGAGTTCTACCTTTATTGACAGATACAATCCCCTTGCCCCCACCATCCCCATATACTTTATTACTTGTTACAAGTTGAGAACTATTTACTATTCACCTTTCTCATACTCTTGCCACCTCGAGTATCTTGGCTCTCCATTCAGATTTTGCTTTTGCTTTGCTTTTTTTTTGCATTTTCCTCAATCTCACTAGGTTGCTAATGATATTGACACGATGGAATGTACTATTGTCTGGTGACATTGTTTTGATGGATTTTATTTATCAATGCAAAATTTAATTTAAGAGACTATTGTTGGTTCACTTTATAATTCTTTCCGTGGTTTTGATGGGGCTGGCCTTGCTTTTTTGGTACTGTCCTTTTAGGTTTTTTTCATCTTCTAACATGGTGATAGTAAATGTATACAATCTTGGTACTGCAATGTCTTGTGCATCTGAAAAAATGCTAAATTAAGATTTGATATTGTGATTGCAGCTGTACAGTCATTATTGAAATTGTCTTAGAGTATCTCATCTTAATGCATAAATGTTTCAACATGCTTACCTTTGCACTTGAACCTCATAGGGAGCATGTTACAAAAATAAATGCTGTACAACAGTAAAACATATTCTTCAGGATCTTTCATTTTTGAGTCCTTAATGAAGGAAGCTATCTATTGTTAGAGCAGCTCTAACAATAGATAGCAAAGATAAGTGTTGGAGAAACTCAGAGTCAAACAGCTTTTGTGGGGAGAATGGACAGATGATATCTTGGGTCGGTGTCGTTCTGCCTTGTGGAATAGTGGGAAAAGTTGCAAACGAGAATTGGGGTGAGGCAAAGTCTGCCAATGGAGGGGGTGATCGGCAGATGGTGATACAGTGTGGAAACAGGGCCTTCGGCCCAACTTGCCCACACAGGCCAACATGTCCCAGTTACACTAGTCCCACCTAGTCCGTGTTTGGTCCATACCTGTCCTATCCATGTACTCGTCTAACTGTTTCTTAAATGCTGGGATAGTCCCTGCCTCAACTACCTCTGGTAGCTTGTTCCATACACTCACCATCCTTGGTGTAAAATGGTTATGCCTCAGATTCCTCTTAAATCTTTTCCCCTTCACCTTAAACCTGTGTCCTCTGGTCCTCTATTCGCCTACTATGGGCAAGAGACTCTGTGCATCTACTCGATCTATTCCCCTCATGATTTTATACACAATAAGATCACCCCTCATCCTCCTGCCTTCCAAGGAATCGAGTTCCAGCTTGCTCAACCTCTCCCTATAGCTCAGTCCCTCTAGCCCTGGCAACATCCTTGTAAATCTCTCTACCCTTTCCAGCTTGACAACATCTTTCCTATAACATGGTGCCCAGAACTGAACACAATACTCTAAATGCGATCTCATACAACTGCAACATGACCTCCCAACTTCTATAAATGGTTGGATAAAGTGACAAAGACTAGTAGTGAACGGAAGATCAAAGTATGTCAGATGAGGTGAAGAGTGAAATGTAAATCTGGAGGGAGCAATATGGGTGGAAGGTTATGGGGGCCCAATAGACTGAGAGTCCATTGGAGGGGAACTGGAAATTACTTGAAAGTGAACACTGAATGTTCATACTGCTGGGTTGTAGGCTATCCAAGTGGAGTACGAGGTGCTGTTTTTTCAGTTTGCATGTGTCCTCACTATGGTGGAGGAAGCTAAAAACAAAGGTTGGTATGAAATTGGGAGGGGAATTGAAATGGTTAGCAACTGGGAGCTTCAGATGGCTGTGGCATATAGTTCAAGTGTTCAGCGAAACTGTTGCCTAGTCTATGCTTGATTTCACTGATGAAGAGGAGGCCCCATTGGGAGCATTGATAAACAATCCTCTCCACAGCCAGAGTGAGGCCATATGCAAACTAGACTGACTTTTCAGTCCTTTGCCTTCCCCACTGCCAGAATGAGGCCAGACATGAACTGGAAGAACAACATCTCGAGTTTCATTTGAATAGCCCACAACCCAACGGTGTAAACATTACTTAATGAAGATCCTGTTTTCTTTCTTGGCACAACTTGAAGTAATGCAGGGGATTTCCCTAGTACATTTTTATTTCTCAACAGCCAAACATAAGTGAAACAAATATCTGATATAAGATTGCACAAATTGTTGCCTGCATTTTTGTTTAAACTGAAGTCCCTTTAGCTCTATCTAGTTATAAAAAAAACGAAGAAAAATGCAAAAAGTATTGGAGACAATGTAATAATAACTGACAATATTATCAATTTAAAAATGTAAGACAGTAATGATGTAATAGATTATGTACCTATCTCCAATAATAAAAAAATAAAAATAAATGAAATAAACTGAAGTCACTGCAGTTCACAAATGATGCATATACAAAAATAATCTAATGCCATATTCCTGTTTGCTATTCAATTAGAGTATATTTGATCTGTATTTGATTTCATTTTTGCTCCTATTTCTCTATTTTGGTTGATCGTGAACACAAAAAAACCCCTATTAACTTGGCATCCACATTTGGAATAAGTTCCAACTTTCTATCATTTTTAAGTTTAAATTTAAGTTTATTTAAAAATTTCTATCATTTTTAAATTTAAATCCAGCTTGTTTGGATTTTCTTCCCAGGAAAAAAATCAACTTATTCTGTACTTAACCGAAAGAGTCCCTTCTTCATGTGGCATAAAAATAGATGTAGGCTATATTGCTTCTCAAAACAGTTACCATTCAACGAGAGCATATCTGATTTAATTGTGGCCTCAAATCTCTCTGCCATTTTCCCATAATCCTTGGTTACATTATTTCTTTAAAAAAAAATTTTTTTTTAATCTTGCCTTGTTGCTCTGCCTCCACTGCTGCAGAGACAAATAATTTCAGTTCATGACTCATGAAGAAATTGCTTCTCTTCTGTATTTTACGTTTGTAACTTTTCATTATGAATCTGTCCCTTCCAGATTGACCGTATGAGAGGAGCACCTTTGGTTCTTTCTGAATCAATCTGAAGAAGGGTCTCGACCCCAAACGTCACCCATTCCTTCTCTCCAGAGATGCTGCCTGCCCCGCTGAGTTACTCCAGCATTTTATGTCTATCTTTGAATCTATGCTCTGAACCCTATGCTTCAACAAGATGACCACTCATTCTTCTTAGACAAACCTGCTTAACCGATCCCATAACAACTTGATCACCCCAAGATTTAATTATTTTTCCCCCTGCATTCTCTCTAAAGCAAGTACACCCACTTTTTGGCAACAAAAAGTGAATACTGTTCCAGAGAAACGAAGAACTCCAGATGTTGATCTACAAAAAAAGATGAGGTGCTGGAGTAACTCGGTGGGTCAGGCATCATCTCTGGAGAATATGGATAGCAAGAATGATCCTGACCTGAAATGTCACTGATACAAGTGCTCCAGAGATGCTTCCTGACCTGCTAACTACTTCATGTGTGGATTCACCAGCGCTCTATTTTTTCTACAACAAGCCTTTCTACAAGGCTTTTTCTACCTTAGTAGGCTTGAAGGGCTGAATGGCCTATTCCTGCACCTGTTGTCTAGGCAACTTCCCTTGAAATCAAGGTGAACATTCCACTTGCCTGCCTTTTACTTTCTACCAAATAGATACACTGAACTTTTTCCCATTATTATATTGTTTACAGAGGACTATGTTTACATTTTCTGGTACGCTGCTGCAAGTATGAATTTCATTCTTCTGTCTGGGACATATGACAATAAAACGCTCTTGAATCTTGAATTGCCCATTTCCCCAAATTTTACTCCACCTGCCAGATTTTAGTCCGCAAACACGTTTATCTCTTGTTGACTCTGTTCACCTCCATAATTTACTTTATTACCTATCATTCTTGCTATTTTTGTGGATGATACAATAGACAATATGACAATAGACAATAGGTGCAGGAGTAGGCCATTCAGCCCTTCGAGCCAGCACCGCCATTCAATGTGATCATGGCTGATCATCTCCAATCAGTATCCCGTTCCTGCCTTTTCCCCCATATCTATCTTTAAGAGCCCTATCCAGCTCTCTCTTGAAAGCATCCAGAGAACCTGCCTCCACCGCCCTCTGAGGCAGAGAATTCCACACACTCACAACACTGTGAGAAAAAGTGCTTCCTCGTCTCCGTTCTAAATGGCTTACCCCTTATTCTTAAACTGTGGTCCCTGGTTCTGAACTCCCCCAACATCGGGAACACGTTTCCTGCCTCTAGCGTGTCCAAACCCTTAACAACCTTATGTTTCAATAAGATACCCTCTCATCCTTCTAAACTCAGTCAAACAGCTTTACAAACAGTGTACAAGCCCAGCTGCTTCATTCTCTCAGCATATGACAGTGCAGCCATCCCGGAAATTAACCTTGTAAACCTACGCTGCACTCCCTCAATAGATTCCTCCCCATCCTGGATCAATCCAATCACGGTTGTGTCGTCTGCAAACTTGAGAAGCTTGACAGAGGTGTCTGTGGAGGTGCAGTCGATATAGAGAGAGAGAGTAGAGGAGAGAGTATGCAGCCTTGCGGTGCTCCTATGCTGAGTGTTGGTGATCCACCGACAGAGGGGTTCAGGCACAGTCAACTCGGAAAGTTTGGAGTGTAGTAGCTCTGGCACAATGGTGTTGAATGCAGAGCTAAAATCAACAAACAGGATCCTGACATAGGTCCCCTGGCAGTCTAGGAGCTGTAGGATGAAGTGCAGGCCCAGGTTGACTGCATCATCCACAGATCTATTGGCCCAATATGCAAACTGCATAGGATCCATAGGGGGATGGTGATATTTTTCAGCTTGGCCAGCACAAGCCTTTCGAGTGTCTTCATGACTACAGTGGTCAGTGCGACAGGCCTGTAGTCATTAAGACTAGTAATTCTTGTCTTTTTGGGTACAGGGACAATAGTGGAGACTTTGAAGCAGGCAGGGACAGTACATGTACATTAATAAAGGGAATAAACTAGGATTACCCAACTATCAAACATCAATGGAACATCTGGAATTAATTTAACAAGGGTTGTTGTTATGTTGCTGGAATCTATCAAGGACTGAATGTCCAAACACTTGGCTGTGTAAAAGCACGATAAAGTTTACAAAAATGTAATTCAAGAGCTGATTGGCTTTGTTTACTGGCACGTCAAATTGGAAGAGTACATGAACCCAAATGAATCATCATGTGTTGTAGGATTATGTGTAAAAAGAGCAACATTTTATAGCATTTCAGGCAATCTTGTATAAACAAAAACAATGCAAAAAAGCTTGTAAAAATTGTGAATTATCTTCAAGTAACCCTTGCTTTCCCTCTCTCCGTCCCTCCCAATCCTAGCTCTCCAACTAATTTCACTGCCTCCTGATTAAGTTTATCATTATTGCAAATAACGTGTCCGTGGATAGTGAGGTGGTTATCATTTCTTTAAAATTGAAAAAATGCAAGAAATTTTAAGTGCAAAGGTGGAGAGAGGTGAAAAAGAGAAAGAAAAATGCCTAGAACAGAATGCCAATGGGATTGGCAGACTTATTTGAAATGATTGAAATAACACATTTACATTTGGCTTCTTCACTATTTAAGGCACAAATACCTCGTGTTTTCAGGTTAGTGCACTGTCATAGTTATCCTTGAAGGATAGGAGCAGATATTTCCCTACAGGAAACAAAATACACCGTGACCACCAAGGATCTCAATTTTGTACCCATCTGCCTACAGGCAGGAAGTGTCACAGCTGCTGTCCTGGTGCCATTCACAACAACCTGGAGCTCAATGCTCTTAAGACAGTGGAATTGATTGTAGACTTTAGGAGAGCTCCCCCTCCCCTCATCCCACTCACCACCAACAGCACGACAGTCACATCCGTGGAGTCTTTTAATTCCTGGGAACCATCATCTCCAAGGACCTTAAGTGGGAGGCTACCATTGGCCCCACAGTCAAAAAGGCACAACAGAGGATGTACTTCCAACAGCAGCTGAGGAAGCACAATCTGCCACAGGCAACGATGGTCCAATTCTACACAGCCATCGTAGAGTCTGTTCTTACCTTCTCCATCATGGTCTGGTTTTGCTCAGCCACCAAGCACGACACAAGGCCAGGAAGCGAGCGGGCAAGATCATCTCTGAACCCCTCTCACTCTGGCCACAAACTCTTTGAATCACTTCCCTCTGGAAGGCGACTCCGGACTGTCAAAGCTGCCACAGCCAGACATAAATACAGTTTTTACCCACGAGTAGTTGATCTACTCAACAGCCAAAAATCTGTAACCTACCTTTGATCTGGTATTTTGTTGGTTCACATGCTTTATCAATGGTGTTTTATCATTCATGTTTTATTATTAATGTTTAGTGTTTTCTGAATCATTCGTAACTGTCACTATGTCATGTTGTTATTTGTGGGTGGAGCACCAAGGCAAATTCCTTGTATGTGAACACTTGGCCAATAAACGTACTTACTTAATCTGGAAGGTGCAGTTCTTTGGGAGCACACTGCCTCCAAAATTGCACCCATTTTTTAGCATTATTTTTCCTTTGACTTTCCACTGAAACCTGCTTACTTGCTAATTTTAATACTTACCCCCACTATTTGGCTGGTTTTAATGCTATTTTTTTTTCTAAATATCGTGTTTTTAAGAAATGTTCCATGATAATATTTGAGGTACCAAATTGACAGAACAGTTGAAAATGGAACATTACATTACATGCTTTAAGCTATTCTGTGATAGATTGAGAATAGTTGATAAGAGGCAAACTTCCTGGAAGAAGTTATTCTTTAGGAACAAGTACTGTTCTAAAACTGCAAAAGAAGCAGAGTTTTGGTGCTGTGTTCTAGGAATATTGTTGTGATTTTTTTTTTTATGTAGAAGCAAGGAACTTTGCAACATTGGGAATTGGCTTTTTTAGGGCATTGTCTTTGATATGTGGTTTTCATAAAGTAGAATGTGGTCTTGTATAATTGGACTTTGCTGTAAGGCACTCTACATAATGATGGGGAACATTTTACCCCAAATAAATGTAATGGCTGGGCCACCCTTTTATAGTTTCTTGGTGTATGCTGCTGTTTAATTGCAGATTGGCACTGGTAGAAAATCGACCAAGATAACCAAACTGTTTCATTTGAGAGGAAAAACTTATTTTGTCTATGTAATGCTGAAGAAGTTTATTCTCCAAGACAAATTACATGCCAAACGCTAGCACAATTGGACAAGTTGTAAAACACTGACCTAAAAAATGATTACTGCCTTGGTGTCCTCAACAGTGATATAATCAAGACAAGTTGTGAGTTAGCCAAGGAAATACATTGTATTAAGATGCATAGAGTTTTCAAAACTAGATATTTTTGAGTTTTCAAATGTTATGCATGCGATTTTATTCTTTCAGCTCACAGTACATATGCATACTTTTAATGCATTTTGTTAAGTATTATAGAAGCATGCAGGCTTTTTGGAGTTTTACTAATGTGAAAGTTAATTATTTGTTATTAGCAACATTTATATTTAGGTGACACCCATAGTATTGCCAGTAGTACTTAATGGAGAAAGGGGTTGTAATTAAGATTGACTTGACAATAAACTACTCCAGGATATCAAACCCAAGCAATAATGTGTTATGGCAACAGCCCAATGGTATCCGATCATGTTCTAAATGAAGAGCAGTGTCGGGTTTTGAACACCTTATTCAATATTTTCAGCAATTGCCTTCAGTGGGTACGTGAAATTGCTTGATTCAGAGATTCATAACCTTCAGGGTTGTGTTGAATTGATTATTTTCTCTCCAGAAACTATAGTAAAAGGGAAAGGCGGTGATGTTCTATAAATGGAAATTATCTTTCATCTTCCAGTGAAAATGCTTGAACTCCTAAAATGCATTTTAATTTGTTTTAGTTTATGCTCAAAGATTATTATTTTTCCGTTCAAACCCCTATGATTGTCAGCAGACCTGATGTGCTAGATGTTAAGTATACGGGTGGGTTACATGGGATAATATTTGTTTTATTGCAAAGCACGTAATTGCTGATAAAGCAGGAACATTCTCTATTCTCTGTTCATGGGTCTGTCACACTGGTGAACAACTGTGCAGTTCTGGCAGTGATATATCTTGGCAATTACTGAAGGGAAAGGAAAGACACATACCACCACCTCCTGTTGAATAATATGGTTATAGGCATGTATCTTTAAAAATATTAAGTGAAGAGTGAATTTGTAGTTACAATTATAAATATTCAGGAACTAGGAATATGAGGGTTTTTCTTAATTTTGTCTGAAAATTGGGCATTTTGAACTAATCAACCAAGCTGAAAACTGCTGTTTTCAAGCCGATATCCAATTTGCATACTTTATTAATCTCAAAGGGATGTTCCTTGTATTTTAGATATGAGAACATTTTCAGTTATAATCTTGTTTATTGATATGAGAAAGTGCACTGTAGATTAATGTATTGAATTACCAACTTTTTTGTCCCTTCAGTACGAGTCCAAATAAGTAAAGATTCTGGATTCTAAAATGTGAAAGTCACGTTAGTTGAATCCTTTGGAATGGATCGAAATAAAAGAAATTCAATAGCGGGTTTGCCATCAAGACATGAACGACTGGAAGATTTTGATGGCAGCAGAGAAGGTGGTAGCATTGGTCAATCAACGTTTCCTTCATCCTACAGAGCCTTAAGTAATGCTGTCTCCAGACTTACTAGGCTTGATGACTTCACCTGTGAAAAAATTGGATCTGGATTTTTTTCTGAAGTCTACAAGGTCAGTACACGATTACTCACAAGCTATAAAACAGTGTCAGAAATATAAATTTTGAAGTTGAAGAACTGTTACTGATTTTTAATTTTGCTAATAGCTAGTATCCTTTTAGAGTTGATGGCGATGAATGGGATGTGGGAAGAACACTATTCTGTGCTTCCCACTGCCTGTGCTGCTGTGCAGTGTGTTCTTCAAGGAAATTGAAACCTGGCTGTGCTAATGCCAAAACATGGTTTTCAAATCTGAATTGGAACCGATGTAACTCTAATTTATTATAAATGATTTAAAACTTGTAATACATTAAAGCAAATGCAGCTACCACAAATGCAGTTCACTGTGGAATCCCCTGTAACCTTTTAAACAAATTTGCATTGCAGCTTTCCACTCCTGCTGCATTGTGATATACTGTAACATTGTCAATTTATATTATCATTTGTATTATGTTATGGTTTCTTGGAATGCAACTGTATTGTATTTTTTTTCTCATTTGCGTGTAATTTAAAATCTTTGTTTTACAGTACTCATTGTACTGATAACTACTTTGGTGATAAATAATGCTGTAACCCTGAATGAAAAATCTATTAATGATTTCCACTTCAATTGTGCCTAGATTTTTTTCATTGCTAAGTAAAACTAGGATCATACAGGAATTGTAGATGTGATCTGAGACTAATTTATAATCACTACTGTAATCGTATTCCTATAGCATTGGAATGTGAATCGAACAATCATCCCACCAGCAATGACTAATCATATTAGCTTAATTACTTGGTCATCCACGTGTTTCACAATTTCATGAGTGATCTGCTATGTAAATCAACACGATTGGCACAGATGTTTTCGGAAAATTGCACCGGTGGGAGAGGGTAACACGTGACTGCTAATATTCTATTGTTAGTCGTTATGCAGCAAGCCTTCTCTTTTCAATGTAAACCTATACCATCTCCTACTTCCTCATGATTTTGTATAACTCCAAGGTCACCCCTTGGCCTCCATGCTCCAGGGAAGCTGACTGGAGGTAACGATGATAATAGTAGGTAGGGCAGTGGATGTTATATTCATTAACTTTAGTAAGGGATTTAACAAGGTCCTTTATGGTAAGATGATCCAGAGATTAAAGGACATGGGATTCATGGACACTTTGTGGAATTAATTCAAAATTTACTTGGCAAATAATGATGGAGTGGTATTGTCACAGGGGATTCTGTGGGATTGGATCTACCTGCATTTGGATAGGCAGGATGGATCCAAAAAGCTGGAGTAACTCAGCGGGACAGGCAGTATCTCTGGAGCGAAGAAACGGCTGATGTTTCGGGTTGAGACACCTCTTCAGACTGGTTAGAGATTGGAGGCATGGTTTTGTGCTTAGAAAATCTTCTTTCACAAATCTGATTTTTTTTTTTGGAAGAGGTCACTAAGAAGATTGAGGGCTGGGCAGTGGACACTATATGGACTTTAACAAGGCCTTTGACAAAGTCCCACATGGTAGGCTAGTCAATGTTAAATTATAGGGAATCCAGTGTGGTATCCAATTGGATTCAAAATTTGCTCGGAAGAAGTGAAAGGATAATTGTGGGGGGTTGTAAGGTTCCAAGGCCTCAGACTAGTGGTGTGCCACAGTAGTTGTGCTGGGTCTACAGTTTATCTACATTAATGTTTTGGAAGGCAATGTAGTTAACACTGTTGGTAGATTTGCAGATGACACCAAAATTGGTGGTATAGTGCACCGTAAAGGAGGTTATGTACGTAACAAGATCCATATCTCTTTGGAGGATGAGCAAAGAATTGGCAAATGGTATTTAGCTTTGACAGGTGTGAAGTGTTGCGATTTGGTATGTCAAACCAGGACAGGGTATGATAAATGATAGAGCCCCGGAAAGTGTTGGACAGAGATCTGGGAGTACAGGTGGTAAAGAACTTTCCATCATTGAGAAGGGTACAAAAAGGGATGATGCAGCTGTGCATGTCGTTGGTAGGCCTACACTTGGAGTACTTGATGACATCCCTCCTTTAGCTAGGCAACAAGAATTGCATTGTTGGAAAGCGTGTAGATCCGATATAAGCACGTTAACTGGACTTGCGTGCTTGGGTCTTAGGCTGAAGATGAAGGAAAGAGGGACCTCGGGGGCAACGTTTTCATTTGTAGTAGTTCTTGTCTGGAATGAGCTGCCAGAGGAAGCTATGGAAGTGGATAAAATTAAGGCGTTTGAAAGACAGTTGGGCAGATATATGGATGGAAGGGTTTAGAGGGAAATGGGCCTAATACAGGCAACTGGGACTAGCCCAGAATAACAACTTGGGCAGCATGGGACAAGTTAGGCAGAAGGGCCTGTGACCGCACTGTATTACTCAACAGCACAATAAACAGCAATTGTGGCCCTAGTGTTCCAATGATGTATTTAGTCTTCCAAAGTCGAAAAAATTGAAGTTACTTCTGTCCACGTAACCTTGGAATGTAGAGTTTTTAAATGGCAGCTTCTGTTATTTTAAAATATTGCAGGTGTGCCACAGAATATCGGGGCAAGTAATGGCACTAAAGATGAACAAAATAATCAGTAATAGAGCAAACATGCTGCGGGAAGTGCAATTAATGAATCGTCTTTCTCATCCCAATATTCTCAGGTAAGTGGTGAAGCCATCCAGAAGAAAATTACCTTTTTATGTTAAATTAACACTTGCAAAAGGTGTCCTTTTTGTGTATTTGGTGAATTTCCTTAAACACTAAAGTTACCAGATATTCTTCCTAGAAATGTTCTCTTTTATTTGACTGTCACATTCATATTTGGTTGCAATTAACATTTCTGTGGAAGATTAATTTATGTTTTGTGATAAAACCCATGCATGAGATTTCTCTGTGGACCCGCTTATTTCCACAGCTTTTGAAATCCGTTAAAGAAAATATGTCTAAATTTCTATAAATGGCTTTCCGTGAGACTGATGATCGAGAGCGCCGATTGGACGAGGGAGGCGTCTGTCAGAGGCGGAAGTGAGGGCGGGATTGAGGATAGAGAGCAGTGATTGGAGGAGCGAGGCGCCGGGAGCGCAGGTAGCAATGGGCAACGGGAGAGTGGGCAATGGGCTGGGAAAGGCTGGGGCGCGGCTACAGGGCTGGGGCCCTGTCAGTGTCAATAAGCATTTTAAAGCAAGTAGAGGAAGTGTGTGTGAGCATTGGTGAGCAGAGGGGGAGTCTCTGAGTGTGAGTAAAGGTGAGGGGACGTCCCTGTGAGTGTGAGCAGTGAGGGGCACCCTGTGAGTGTGAGTGGGGAAGACCCTGTGAGAAGGGTCTGTCCCACTGCGGCGACCTAATCTGCGAATTTAGAAGAATTTGCTCTCAACTCAAACTTGCAGCATGGTCGACACGTGGTCCTAGGAGGTCATATGAGGTCACTGGAACTCTCCTTCATGCTCGAGGGAAGTTCTCACATACTTGCGCCCTCAGCTAGGTTGCGGAAATTTTTTCAGCATGTTGAAATTTTTTCCGTGAGTAAAATTTGGTCGGCATAGTTTTTAACTCGTAGTGGAGTGGGGTTGCTATTTAGTTACAGGCAGTCGAGGGCAGCCATAGGCAATCTCCTTCGCTGACCGGGCATTTTGATTGGCTCATTGGAGTTTTCAGGACCAAGGAAAACCAACCAGTAGGTAAAATGCCCGCTAATATTTATTATACTTCTTAAAAGTGTTCTCCACACCTTCTCTCTCTTTCTCCCCCCCCGCGCTCTCTAAAGGACTTATCGTACACTGTGGCAGCCGTCTTTTACCTTCCTCTTCATCGCGGGTATGAATTTCAGACAGCGCTCCCCCACATTCCCTGGCCCCCGCCTTTGCGATGTGTTTGTGTGTGTGTGTGCGTTATCGATTGCTCCAGCTCGAGGTTTTTCAGGCGAGTGCCCTCGAGCTTGAAGGTCGAAGACATTCTTCTTAACTCGCGGATTAGGTCGCCACAGTGGGACAGCCCCTTAATGGTAAACTGGCAAGAAAACTGTCATTTCAAGGTACAATTATCAAAAAAAATCTGCATTGCCCCTTGGTATCCTGGACTCCCATCTCTCTTCCTCTTTTTCAGTTTTTTTCCTGTCACATGCCTGAAAACTCCAAAACGAATATTTGTGTAAAAGTAAAACAAAAATCAAAAATGATGAGATTGAATTGCAAAGAACGTTGAAAAATTCTACTAGTGCTCAAAAGTTTGGACATTTACCGTTGATAATTGATCGTTTATAAGCTTTCCCCCTGTTTAGTTACAGTAAAAACACTGAATCAAACACTTGAAACAACTAAATTTTATTTTACCAATAGCGTGTCATGGATCACACACTACATCTCCCACCGAGGGTACGATCCTCGCGTCTTCCTGTTCAAGCCCTCTAGGCTTTGCTCAGACTCCAGAAGTTTACACGGTCCTGAGCGCTCTTCCAGAAGATCAACGCTAATTGCAGACTTTTATATAGGGGCCGAACCACAGGGGGGTGGTCTCTCAATAACCCAATTACAGATATCGATTAACCCCATACATAACAGGCATTTCCCTAACCCAATGATACAACAGTTCAATACATTGTATAAGAAAGAAAGCTAACAAGAAGGAAGCTAACAAGAATAAACATTGAAACATGTGCCCTGGAAATTAAACAAAGTTCTCCAAGGCTCAACAGTTCAACCAATCATCAATTAACAGGATGACCATCTTGCAACATTATTTATACTTTTTTACAATGCTTTTGCAGCGGCCCAATAGAAATGATGCATTTAAGGTCAGTTTGCAAAATCACTATATATGTTATCAATTTAAGAGAAACCTGGAGAATACCTGGACCCCTTACCATCCTGCATATCAGTCTGATCCTAGACTGGCTGGCTCCAACCAGTGCCTGTAAAGTTCAGCTGACAAGGGTTGAGCAATTCTGACAAGTGCAGGGGTCATCCATTTTATGGTGTCTTTAATTTAGGCAATATTAACACCGTAAATCCAAAAATCCAGATGATGTGTGGAGTGGGGGATTGTGAATTTCCCATTAATTTCTTCTACTCTACTGCCTGAATTTAGTGTAAACCTGTCTGTGTGGGGCAAATATGCAGGAGAAACTCAAAGTTAAAGGACTGGTAAATGTCGTTGTCGTGGCTATCCCTCAAGGTCGAGGATGATGGTCTACGTTCTGTTTTTATGGACTCTCAGGTGGCTTATGAGTCCAATCCTGGCTTTGAAAGTTCTTCAACATTCAGGACGCGTAATTCCAGCTGGCAGGTCGGGCTTTGGTTGTTGCTGCCTCTTTACGTTTTCTCTTCTAATTCTGCGCTTCTCTTGGCTTCAAAGGTCGCTGTTCCTTCTTGGATGATGATTCGCCAGAGTTTCCTATCCTTGGCATTGGTTTCCCACTTGTCGATGTTGATTTCACATTTCTTCATGCTGGCTTTTAAGACGTCTTTGAATCTCTTCTGTTGTCCGTCTCTTTTATGTTTGCCCTCTTTAAGCTGGGAGCAGAAGGTTTGCTTTGGTAGACGCTCGTCGTCCATTCCAACGACATGACCGACCCATCTTAGTTGGTTCTTGATGACGAAGGCTTCGATGCTAGATGTTTTCACTTAATTCAGCATGCTGACGTTGGTTCTTCTCACTTCCCAACTGATATTTAAGCTGCTTCGAAAACATCGTTGATGGAACTTTTCAAGTATTTTCAGATGGCGTCGGTATGTTGTTCAGGTTTCTGATGCATACAGGAGCGTTGGAATCACCACTGCCTTATACACCAACATTTTGGTGTCTGTTCGGATATCACGATTATGAAAGACTCTCGTTCGAAGAAATCCAAAAGCTGTTCCAGCACACTTAAGACGATGTTGGATCTCATCATCAAGGTCAACATTGGAGGAGAGGTGACTTCCAAGGTACGGAAAGTGATCCACATTTTCCAGGGTTGTTTCACCAAGTTGAATTGACGGTTCTTTCCGATTTGTCTCGGTTGGGTGACGATTGGTAGATAACCTGAGTCTTCTTGGAGTTGATGGTAAGTCCAAGTTTCGTGTATGCACTGCTGAAGGCAGTCGGGATCTGTTGCGGATGATTTTCTGAGAGCGCTGCAACACAGTTGTCTGCGTGTTGGAACTCGATGAGGGAGCTCAAAGATGTCTTGGACTTGAGACGGGCAAGATTGAAAAGTCTGCCATCTGTAGACTATTTTGATTCCTGGGGGTAGGTCATCCTGGATGATGTGGATGGTTGTTGCAATGAAGATGGTGAACAGTGTTGGGGCAATCACGCATCCCTGTTTCACTCCTGATCTGACTTGAAACGGCTCACGGTTGCTGTTGTTAGCCATGACTGGAGGAGTCAGGATTCGAATGTACTTTTCAGGACATCCAAAGCTGGCTAGGACGTCCATAAGAGTTCCCTTGATACCGAGTCGAAGGCCTGAGTGAGGTCGATGAATGCCATGTCCAAAGGTTGAAGTTGTTCACAACATTTTTCTTGTAATTGATGCATTGTAAAATCATGTCGGCTGTTCCGCGTGATGGTCTAAGACTGGCTTGTGTCTCTGGAAGGATCTTCTCTGCTAACGGTTTGAGTCGGTTGTTCATGATGCGGGCGAGGACTTTGCCTGCTGTTGCTAATCGGGAAATTTCGCGATAGTTTCCGCGGTCAGATCGATCGCCTTTCCTTTTGTAGATGGTAATGATTGCTGAGTCTCAAAAGTCTCTTGGTACGTCATAATTTATCCAGATCTTGATGAGAGGTTGATATCTTTGGTAATGGAGCAGGTTACCTCCAATTTTGTAGACCTTGGCTGGTATTCCATCGAGTCCAGTTGCTTTGTTGTTTTTCAATGTTTTGATGGCTTCGTTGAATTCTTCAAGTGATGGTAATCTGCTTAGGGAGTCATCACAGGCTGGTTTGGAATGTTGTTGATCACATTCCTGTCAAATGAGGCGGTTTGATTTAGATCTTCAAAGTACTCCCACCTTCTAGAATTGTTGTCAGCATTGCTCTTCAGGATGGTTAACTCATCTTTACTTTTGAGAGGGGCTTGACCGTGAGTGGATGGATCAGAAATGGCTTTGGAGGCGTTGAAAAAGTGTCCAGTGTCGTTGGTGTCCGCTAGTTGTTGGATTTCCTGAGCTTTCACCCTCCACCATTGGTTTTTCAGGTGCTCTTGTGGACAGCAGCATGGCATTCTTGATAGCACTTCATTTTGGTAGCCGACTGTTGGTCATTTTGTAAGGTGATGAAAGCTTTTCTCTTTTCATCGATGAGTTGTTGGCGTTGTTTGTCATTATTGTCGAACCAATCCTAGTGTTTTTCTTTACTTGAAGGAGGCAATGATAGCGTTCTTCAATAGATTCATGTGTTCTTTGACAGGTAGTGGGATTTGTTGAGGCAGTTCTTGAAGTTTTTGTTGAAACTTCTGTACATGGTTGATGTCTTGAAGGACGGCAACATTGAATTTCTTGAAGGTGTTCTGGTTTTGATGTTTCCATTTGGGCTGAATCTTCATTCTCATGGTGGACGAAATGAGACGATGGTCTGTCCAGCACTTGTCGGCACCAGTAACGGCTCTTGGTTTCAGTACATCTTGTTGGCCACGGGATCGTACGATGATGTAGTCTATGAGGTGCCAGTGTTTGGAACGAGGATGCTGCCAGGGGACTTTGTGCCTGTTTTTCTGGCGAAATAAGGTGCTTGTAATCACCAGGTTGTGTTCAGCACATCTGGTGAGGTGAAGTGCTCCATTGGCATTGACCTTGCCGACTCCTTCCTTGCCGATTGTTCCAGTCCAGAGCCTATGATCTTGACTCTGGCATTGAAGTCTCCTAAGAGAATGATCTTGTCGTCATTGGGAACAGAGGAAAGAACATTGTCAAGTCGGGCGTTAAAGTTCTTCACTTCGTCTTCAGTGTCCAAAGTTGGAGCATAGGCGCTGATGGTGGTGTATTGGTTCTTGACAAGCTGGATTCGTAGAGTCATAAGACATTCATTGATTCCCAGTGGTTGCTCTCAGCTTCTGAAGTAGGCTGCCTCGGATGGCAAAACCTACTCCATGGATCCTCGGTTGCTTAGGATCAAGACCTTTCCAGAAAAATGTGTATTGACCTTGTTCTTCCTTTAGTTGCCCTTCTCCAGCTCTGCGGGTCTCACTCAGAGCAACGATGTCAAAACTAAATTTTCGGAGTTCCCGAGCAACAAAGGCAGTTCTTCTCTCTGGCCGGTCTGAGTTTGGGTTCTCCATCAGAGTTTGTGTATTCTAATTTCCTAGTTTCATAGTTTCGCTTCTTGATGGTTTACGACTGCATGATGGTGATCCCTCTGGATGCGGCTTTCCAGACGGGACGAGGCGAAGCAGACTATTTTTATGGGGCCTTTTCTAGCCCCTTCCCAGTTCAGGGTGAGCAGAGTGGATCCTAAATAGGGCTGCTCAGACATGAATAATGCTACCGAACAACTTTCCTGTTCTGTCCAAAGTTCAACGATTGAATCAAGTATTCACTGCTTACGTGCCAGTTCTTGACTAGGAGCTTCCAATCATCACGTGGCCTGCTCCCTTCGCCCTTCCCCGATCGCCGAAAGTCTTGAGAAGCTTTTTGCTGCTCACAAAACGAAGACGCCTGTGTGGGTGTTTGTTTAATGTGTACTTGATGTTGCACTCCAAGAAGCACACGGTCCTTCACAAATCGACTAATTCCAATGGCAAGGGAACCAAGACGATTGGAGCTGGAAGATCTGTTGCCTTTATCCGCCTTCACAGCTGCTGAGTTCAAGATAATTTTGTCTGCCTGGTCCCCTGAGGTCTTGTAGGTTGGATCGTTCTTAGTCTGGACCCTCATCCTTGACCTTACCGCCATGGGTGTCCCTACCAGAAGCTGGTGCCTCCGACGGCATCGCTCTTGGAATCATGGGGACACGCAAGCCTCTTCACCATGACACGGTAAATGATCTGAAGAATAAAATACTAGTTAAGAGAACACGGGTTTTGCAAGTGGTATAATGCATGGTTTTAATTTGCTGTTAAATTGATTTCCAAAGTGGTTGTTATTTTTGGTGCTGTTTATAGATTACATGTCAAATGGTTAGTATCTTCTAAATTGCTTCCAGTCAGTAGAACACAAGTGCTGAGGAACATAGTACGTCAGGTAGAACTGTGCAGTGAATGGACGGACGATATTTTGGTTTGGGATCTTTTAGTCTGAAGAAAGGAACAGAAATTTAATTTATCAATTTCCCCCCACAGATGCTGTCTGACCTGCTGACGTCTCCCAGCACAGTTTTTCACTCTAGATTCGAGCATCTGCAGTTTCTTCAGTCAGTTGATATTGGGTCTCTAGTGTGTATGATTAGCAAGGGAGCATTCTACTCCCTTTGTGCTGTTTGCATTTAAAGTTCAGAAATATTGTCTGGAGAGTACATTTGACACAATGGGAAAAACAAAAACAGATCACTAGACTCTAGTTTTATTTATGGGGTTTTCTCATAGAACAGTATAGCACAGGAATAGCCTCAACTTTAGCGCACAGTTGAGCTGCTGAATTTCTTTGTTTAATTGTATTTATAGACGATGGATGCAGGAGCAGGCCATTTGGCTCTTCGAGCCAGCACCGCCATTCAATGTGATCATGGCTGATCAGAATAGTAGATCTATTGACCATCCTTCTGGAAATTTATTACTTAACTGGGGTATTTTGTGACCTTTTACTGTTAGTTTTTTTAATGAAATCATAATGCATAACATTTTGGTGTTGTTTTATTTGGAATATTGTGTGCAGTTTTATTTACTGTGATGCAGGAAGGATGTGGCTACCAGTGCTACACAACCTACATTGAAGCTTAGCCCTAACGCCTCCGGTTGAATTTTGGAAAATCTGACTATCAGGCTGTGCTCCTACTCCCTGCCTACATGTAGAAACTGAAGCATGAGGACCTGGTATAGAAAACCGTGTCGTGCTCATTTGAGGAATCCGTTGAGTTTCCATGTTCCTGTTTTGAGTCAGTGTACTGGTTGACATTCAAATATGCAGAGGCCATCCTAATTGAGCATACGAAAACTCATCTTCCACAATAATTCTCAACACCAGTGCCCTGCTAGGCTGCATTCTCAGCCTCTTTCTATATTCCCTATACTTTCATGACTATTCTGCTCCGTTGCGGCCATATTCTGCTCCACTGTGTTTAAGAGGGAACTGCAGATGCTGGAGAATCGAAGGTGAAGGGTTTCGGCCCGAAACGTTGCCTATTTCCTTCGCTCCATAGATGCTGCTGCACCCGCTGAGTTTCTCCAGCATTTTTGTGTAACCTTCTGCTCCACTGTGATGGGCTGGATCACAAACAATTATGAGACAGAGTACACAAAGGAGAATAGAAAGCTTAGTAGCATGGACAAACACTCCCTCAATGTCAACAAAATGAAATAGCTCGTTATCGACTTTAGTTTAGTTTAAAAATACAGCACAGAAACAGGCACTTCGGCCCACTGAGTCTGTACCGACCAGTTATCCGTGCACATTAACATCCTGCACACCAGGGACAATTTAAAATTTTTACCAAGCCAAATAGCCTAAAAATCTGTACGTCTTTGGAGTGAGGGAAGAAACTGGAGCACCGGGAGAAAGCCCACGCAGGACACAGGGCCAGCATACAAACTCTGTACGGACAGCACCCGTGGTCAGGATCGAACAAAGGTCTCTGGCGCTGTGAGGCAGTAACTCTAACGCGGTGCCACCGTGCAACCCCTAAGGCAGTAGGCTTCAGGAAGTGGTGTGCACATCAAAATGTATCTGGGTGCTGAAGTGCAAATGGTCAAAAGGTTCATGGTCCCAAGTGTAAATATCAACAACAATTTATCCTGATCAAACGTTGATGCTACAGACAATAAATAATACCACCTCAACTTCCTTGGAAGGCTAAAGAAATCAATCGAGTGACTCTTGCCAATTTTCACAGATGCACCATAGAAAGCATCCTATCTGGATGCATCACAGCTTGGATGGCAACTGCTCTGCCCAAGACCGCAAGAGGTTGCAAAAGGAGTTGCGAAGCAATCGTGCAAACCAGCCATCCTACTCCACCCTATCTATATTTTACATTGCCTTAACAAAGCAGCTAAAATTACAAGGACCACTCGGACCCCAGTCGTTCTCTTTTCCCCTCTCCTGTTGAGCAGAGATACAAAAGCTAGTATGTGGTACTGTCAAATTCAAGAACCGGTCTCTGCTGTTATCGGACACTTGAACGGACCTCTCGTGCTCAGGATGAATTCACTACCACGTTGTGGGCATTTTTTACTTTTTATCTGCACTTTCTCTATAGTTGTAATGCTCCATTTTGCACTCTTTATTTTCTCTTTCATGTAGGGTATGATTGTTTAGATTGCACAAAGGTTTTTCACTATCTTGATACAAGTCACTACAATAAAATGATACAAATTCCATCAAGCCTTTGGACTGAGTGCAGAAGAGGTTCACCAGGATGTTGCCTGGATTAGTAAGTATTTGCTATGAGTGTAGTTATTGGCTAGGTGTCAGAATTTCTCTGGTACGTTGGATGTAAAGGTGTGAAGTGATTGAAGTAGATAAAATTGAGCTAGATAGTGAAATCTTTTTCTCAAGGTGGAATTGTCAAATATTAATGGGCATAGGTTTAAGATGAGAGGGGGAAAGTTTGCACAGAGAGGTAGGTGCCTGGGGAAGTGGTCGAATACGTACAGCAGTAATGTTTGAGGGATTTAGGCGTGCACATGAGCATACATGGAATAGAGGGTTATAGACCAAGTGAAAGCAGATGTGTGGATTAAATTGGCATCATGGTTGGCACAAGCATCAATGGCTGAACAGCATGTTACTGAGAATTGATAAAATAATGTACAATTTCCAACTGCAATGTTCTGTTCTTGGTTTTATTGTATGTTTAGCTGGTTTTTAGCCTCTTTCTTGGCATTGGACCTCTTCCTGGTATACAGCTTGAACCTGGTCCCACTTTTCTCATTCAGGTTAATTTATATTCTAGTATTGTTGTGCATTGCTGTTTTGAATTCTACGAACATTGAAGACTGTACTCGAAAGGCCAGTAAAGTGCAGAATATTATGGTACCCTTCATGCCCTACCTCTCCCCCAGTTCCCACCCTTCTCAACTGGAAAAAAACCCCCAATTAACTGAACAGCCAAACCTGTCTGTATTAAATCGTAATGTCCATTTTCGTTTGGGATAAAATTGTTTCACTTTTAAGTCTATTCAGGGACTTCATGCAGTCATTTCCAATAATCGTTGTTCAAATAATTTGTGAAATAGATCAAAGGTTCCTTTTTTCCCCCAATCAGCTTAGAATTTTTTTTAAATTGGAAACAACCTGAAATGCCTTATGTCATAGTATTTTTTTCCCACCATATTGGTCTTAGTCAATATGCAACATGAGTAGGCAGTTCAGTTTTTCTTCGTGGGGAGTTCCAAATTGAAGTATGTAATGATAAATTGGTCATTTTCTGGTTTATTTTCTCCATTTTCTCCTTTTACTTCAGTACTTAACTGCAAAACAAGTGGGAGATTTTGTCATTGTGTTACTTCCGCAGTGTAGATTAACATCCTTTTGCAAACCTGTGGGCGTGCCTTACTATTGCAGGTTCTTTCAGATATCAAATCTGGCTTCTCTTACCTCTATCAGCTGTGTAAATGGCCATGTGATGCTATCACAAAGAACTAGGTGATCGCGATGTCCAGGCCAGTGTCTTTTAACTTGCGCCTGAAGATATAGCTTGCTTGCCATGTAGTCTGTAGGAGCTTGCTATATGCAAACTTTTTTCATGTTTCACGATAGTAGAACTTTAAAAGGCTTGTACTTGTCTCTTAGTTTCTGCTATTAGTGTAGTGTTCAGTTTAGTTTATCATGTCTACAGAGGTAAAAGCTTTTCTTGCGTGCTATCTAGTCAGCAGAAATTATAATTCATTATAATTGAACCAGTAATGTTTGCATAGTAACGTGTTGAAAGATATGTAGACCTAGAACAATGGGTATACCATGCTTACAACATGTATTGAGGTAATTTTAATAAATTCTTGTCATATTAAACAGTATGAGCAACCATTACTTCTAGAAATTATGCATTCAAATTGCAAAGTAATTGGAAATAGTGTTTCCAACTAGTAATCACTTTTTTGATGTTTTCTATGTTAATGCATGTTTAATTTCAATTTTAAGTATTTATTCACTCTGATCTTGCCATACCTAGATGTGTACTGAATGGCTTTTCCCTGTTATATTGGTGCTATACAGGGCAGTGTTTGATGCATTTCTTTTGCTTTTCAGGTTTATGGGTGTTTGTGTACATGAAGGCCAACTGCATGCATTAACTGAGGTAAGTTACTTCCTCTGTGTGCGATGGCTGTTGGGGAATAGGTGTCTTTGAACTTTGCACCTTGACTTCTCAGGTCAATGCCATAGTACAGCTGAGTACAAAAATGAAAAAAAAATTCCAATTGTGACTGGGACTTTATGTGGTGCTACTTTTACGTGAATCCGTTTTTAAAAATTAAAAAAAACACAATTTGAAAGAGTGGGAAATTTGTGTCGTATTACAATTGTCTTGTACTCGGGGCTTGAACTACTTGCCATTCTCTTGCTGGTCCCCTATGACAGTTGGCTCTATAATAGTTAGTGTCTTGTCAGCTTGTAAGGTTTCTCGACATTCATCAGCTCGCAACATCTGTCGCTGAGGCATTATTTGTTTTGAATACAAATGGTCTTTTATGGTGCTTCAAAGATTCTTTGATGGAAGTATGATGTTTGCGCCTGAAGTTGGAGCTTCTAAGCTGATAAGTTAATTGGTGTCCATGTGTGCAACAGACAAAGTTGTAGCCGTAAAGGAAAACTTGGAATTAAATGAATTGGACAGCACCCCTGTGCACTGGCATGGACCAATGGGCTGAGCAGCTTCCTTGTGCTGTCCTGAGCAAACTTTCAGTTGGGATTTTGGAGATGAGAATTAGGTGTCTGAAATGTTAACTAACATTATAGGAGTTGGCCCAGAGGTCTCCAGTATAGCACAATACAGCTGATAAAAGTGGAAGATATGGAAGTGGTCTTTCTTTGAATTGGAAATTGTCCCAGTTTAGCGGTCACATTTCTCAGTTTTGTTGATTGTCATACTGGAAAAACAATATTTTTAGAGGGGAAAGAAACACTGTATGAGGCTGCTTGATACTGACTTCCTGGACTGTATTCTTTCTTTTCAGTACATCAATAGAGGGAACCTTGAACAGTTGTTGGACAGCAGTGATCATCTTTCCTGGCCTGTCCGGGTCATGATAGCACGCGACCTTGCTTCTGGACTCAGCTATCTGCACTCGAAGGGTGTCTTTCATCGGGATCTGACTTCTAAGGTACAATGTGTTGAGAGGAACAAAATTAATTTCCATTTGTTTCTTTGGACCCTATTTCAGTCATGAGTTGCTTGGGCAAACACTTAATTTGCATTAAATTTATTTCAAAATCACTTATTGACTAATGGAACAGGGGTAAATGTATATTTTCTATTGAATATGTATCTGAGCATGCAAATCTTGTTTGACTGGAAGCATTTGTACAGACCTTTATCGTCAAAAAGTTGTAAAAAATGAAACTGTCCTTCAGTATTGTATAGAGATCTAGCTTTTATAGCATGACCACATTACCACAAGGTAAAGTTTCCCCTGCATGTGTTCTCAAATCGCCTGATTTCTTCTTTAGACTAGTCCTTTCATATCTTTGTGGAAATATTTCTTCTCAACTAGGCTTTATCTGTATTATCTCCTTTTAACAAATATTAACAGTAATTTTACTTTCATCAGGATATCTAAATAATACAACATAAAACCTTATCATTCTTATTGGTCAATTTTTGGTAATAACCATTTTTGCTGTTGGGCTATAACCAACTGCATTCTTGTAAGTAATCTTTAGGCTTCGGTTTATTATTGTCATATGCACAGAGGTACAGTGAATAGCTTTGTTTTGCATGTCATCCAAACAGATCAGATAATACTATACATAAATACAATCAAGATGAACTAAAGGTCAATATCGATAAAAGGAGAAAAAGTACAGATTTGCACAACTTGATGATTTCCAAGTCAAACTCGGAAGTATAATATAGCACGAGAAGATACAGAATGCGGAATAGTTATTGGCATTGTACAGCATCAGTTCCATGGACAAAGTCCAATGTTTGCAATGGGATAGAAGTGAATTGGACAGTACTCTAGATTATTGAAGGATCTTCAGAAGCCTGATAACAATGGGGCAGTCTGCTGAATTTTCTTAGTCTTAGTCTCCTCATGAAGTACAGGCATTGGTGTGCGGCCTTGGCTGTCACATCAATATGGTTGACCACGCCAGATTGTTGGTAATATTAATACCAAGGAACCTGAAGCCCTCAATCATTTTCACTTTGGTAGCATTGATGCTGATTGGGGCATGTACCCTGCCACGGGTTATTGTGCTGGCACCATTTGGTCGATCTCACCTGTACTCTGCCTCATCCCCATCAGTGATACGTCCCACAACAGTGGTGTCATTGACGAACTTGATGATGGAGTTCGCACTATGTCCAGCTACGCAATCATGAGTACAGAGTGAGTACAGCAGGGGGCTGAGCATGCAGCCTTGAGGGGCTCCCGTGCTGATATCAAGGATGACATATTTCCACCAATAAGGACAGACTGTGGTCTGTGAATGAGGAAGTCGAAGATCCAATTGCAGAGGGATGCGCAGAGACCCAAATCTGAGAGCTTGATAACCAGTTTGGAGGGGGTGATGGTATTAAATGCCGAGCTGTAGTTAATGAATAACAGCCTGACATGAGTTTTTGTTGTCCAGAGCGGAGTGGAGAGCCAGCATTTACCGTTGATCTGTTGCACATAAAGTGCAAGTGAAATGAAAAAGAACACGCAAAAACACAATAAAAATGTAACACAAACATCCACCGCAACATTCATCACTGTGGTGGAAGGCACAATTTGGCCAGTCCTCCTCCATTTTCCCCCGTGGTCAGGACCTCAACCCCGTGAGGAATGTGGGGAATCCGCTGTGGTGTATGTTTATATTAACTTTCATTTAATTGTGTGTCTCGTTGATATTTGTTTAGTATGGCTGTACGGTAATCGAGTTTCACTGTGCCTTAATTGGTACATGTGACAATAAACTGACCTTGACTGTGAAACTTTAAACCATATAACCATATAACAATTACAGCACGGAAACAGGCCATCTCGGCCCTACAAGTCCGTGCCGACACAACTATTTTTCCCTTAGTCCCACCTGCCTGCACTCATACCATAACCCTCCATCCCCTTCTCATCCATATGCCTATCCAATTTATTTTTAAATGATACCAACGAACCTGCCTCCACCACTTCCACTGGAAGCTCATTCCACACCGCTACCACTCTCTGAGTAAAGAAGTTCCCCCTCATGGTACCCCTAAACATCTGTCCCTTAATTCTGAAGTCATGTCCTCTTGCTTGAATCTTCCCTATTCTCAAAGGGAAAAGCTTGTCCACATCAACTCTGTCTATCCCTCTCATCATTTTAAAGACCTCTATCAAGTCCCCCCTTAACCTTGTGCGCTCCAGAGAATAAAAACCTAATTTTTTCAACCTATCTCTGTAACTTAGTTGCTGAAACCCTGGCAACATTCTAATACATCTCCTCTGTACTCTCTCTATTTTGTTGACATCCTTCCTATAATTGGGCGACCAAAATTGTACACCATACTCCAGATTTGGTCTCACCAATGCCTTGTACAATTTTAACATTACATCCCAGCTTCTATACTCAATGCTCTGATTTATAAAGAATAGCATACCAAAAGCTTTCTTTACCACCCTATCTATATGAAATTCCACCTTCAAGGAATTATGCACGGTTATTCCCAAATCCCTCTGTTCAACTGTATTCTTCAATTCCCTACCATTTACCATGTACGTCCTATTTTGATTTGTCCTTCCAAGGTGTAGCACCTCACATTTATCAGCATTAAACTCCATCTGCCATCTTTCAGCCCATTTTTCCAAATGGCCTAAATCACTCTGTAGACTTTGGAAATCCTCTTCCTTTAATATTGGTCAAATGCAGATAAATGGTACAGGGGATCTTGTTCAGCATGAACAAGTTGGGCCGAAGGGCTTGTTTCCAGGATATATGATTCTGACTAACAGCCCTGCTGGTGGACTGGATGATCAGGCTCTCTTTGAGTCCACCTGAAGGTGATCAACTTTTCATTCATGTAGTGATCCTATCCTACATGGAGGGGAATGGAAGTTGATCTTTCAATTTCAAAAGAACATCCAGTATGCTCTATTTAAAGTGTAATGTTTTGTGCACAATGGATGTCTATTTAATGCCCCAATTGTTGTCAGTGAAAGTGTGTGGTTTTGTGTAATTATATAGCTATATTTGGCAACTTTTTTTGCATCTTGTGTATTTGAGTTCAGTATCAAGTAAAAGGTAATGTCCAGCTATGTAAATGATCTTTCAAATTGCAAGTTAGCAAATGCCTTTTCACTGTTCTTGGGTTCAAACTGTAAATGTAGCTGTTGCTGTTGGATTCTCTCCAATCAGGTGGTTAGTGCCACGAGCTCTTCAATTCATAGTTAGATGCTCAATCTTCATTTCACTCACTTTTTTGGGGGGGGAAGTTTACACTTTTTGGGGGGCAATTTGGGCCAACAGGCCAGTTTCCACGCTCTGACTATATATGAAACCAGCTTTGACTAAATGCCTACTGGAACATGAATATTTAAATCTCAGTGTTTTGCATGAAATATCAGCACCAAGGCTCAAGTTGCATGCTTCTGTGAGTGGGTAGGGCATTTGGTCCACATTCCAAACATTTTTGCTTGTTGTGTACTAAATCTTTCCTTAACCTTTTACTTTCAATGGGGGAAAAAATATCAGATCACCTCTTTACATCGAACACTTTTTATGAAAGCAATGTTGACTTTTGGAAACAACTTTGAAAATGCAGATCTGCTAAACATTATATAGTAGAATTCACTTTCTTATTCCTTGATAGAAGAGTTGATCAGGAAAGTGCATTTGTTCTTCTGTTGATTATTTAGATTAGCCTTCTGTAAGTTTCCCTTGAAGCTATCCGTAAAGAAGTTGGAACGTTCTCCGTTTCCCCAGCTTGTCTATTGGCTTTTCTGATGCATTAATCCTATTTTAGGTATTGCTGCTTATTTTAGTTTTAAGACTGTTTCAGGTGAAAGAATTAACACACTCACCCAGAACAAGACCTGATGTACTTTGGCATGTGCTAAATTAGATTAGGTGGGCGGCACGACTCACGTCGCAGCAGCCTCTGCAGTCTGTCTGTTTTTTTGTTTTTTTTTGTCCCGTTTGTCCCGTTTTAATGTAGTTTTTATATTTTTGATGGTTGTGTGTGTGTGTGTGTGGGGGGGGGAAACTTTTAAAATCTTTCCCCTGCACGGAGAACCCGACCTTTCCCTGTCGGGTCTCCGTTGTCGTTGGGGCCTAGCAACTGTGGAGCGGCCTCCAGCAGGAACGTCCTGGGGCTCCAGTCACGGAGCTGCGGAGCTACTCACCATCGTGGAGCTGGCCGAGTCCGGAGCGGGTGGAGCGGTGGTGGCGCGCTGCTGCGACCCGACCCCGGGGATTCGGAGGCTCCAACCGCAGGTCTGGTAGACAGTGACACCGGGAGCCCGCGGGTCCCTGCTGGGAGACCGCTTTTCGGGGCTTCCGCAACGGCGACTTCTCCCGCCCGAGTAGCGGGGTCGAAGAGTACCTGGAGCGGGGCCTTGCATCATCGCCTGGCGCGGCTTCAACGGCTGCGGGACTTTGCTAGCGCCCGCCCGGGGCTCCACAACAAGACCCGGAGCGTGGCCTTGCACCACCCGGCGTGGCGTTAATCGCCGCGGGACAATTGTTGTCTCCCGCCGGGGGCTCTGACTTGGGCTCTGACTTTGACTCTGACATCGGGGGGAGAGGGAAGTGCAGGGGAGAGATAATTTTTTTTGCCTTCCATCACAGCGAGGAGGAGATGCGCTGTGATGGATGTCTGTGTAAATTGTGTTGCGTCTTGGGTCTTATTTTCTTGTATGTATGACTGCAGAAACAACATTTCACTTGAGCCTCTATGAGGTTCAAGTGACAAATAAATTGTATTGTATTGTATTGCTACGTATTTGCATTGTTTTAGTCTGGTTTACCTCCAATTACTGGCAGTTTATGGTATGTTCATTTGTTGTGTTGCATTTAATGTTCCAGTAAAGCTGCAACAAGTAATAATTTAATTGTTTCAGTCCTAGTGCATGTGACAATTGAAGTGCCTAAACTTGTTAGTCTTGACTAATCTTCTGGGATTTTTTGACGATGAAACTGGGAAAATGGACAAGGGAGAGCCAGTGGATGCAGTATACCTGGACTTTCAGAAAGCCTTTGACCAGGTCCCACATAGGAGATGAGTGGGCAAAATTAGAGCACATGGTATTGGGGATAGGGTACTGACATGGATAGAAAATTGGTAGGCAGACAGGAAACAAGGGGTAGGGATTAACGGATCCCTTTCAGAATGGCAGGCAGTGACTAGTGGGGTACCGCAAGGCTCGGTGGTGGGAACACAGCTATTTACAATATACATGAATGATTTAGATGAAGGGATTCAAAGTAACATTAGCAAATTTGCAGATGACACAAAGCTGGGTGGTAATGTGAACTGAGGAGGATGCTATGAGGATGCAGGGTGACTTGGACAGGTTGGTTGAGTGGGCAGATGCATGGAAGATGCAGCTTAATGTGGATAAATGTGAGGTTATCCACTTTGGTGGAAAGAACAGGAAGGCAGATTATCTGAATAGTGTCAAGTTAGGAAAAGGGAAAGTACCACGAGATCTGGGTGTCCTTGTTCATCAGTCACTGAAAGTAAGCATGCAGGTACAGCAGGCACTGAAGAAAGCTAATGGCATGTTGGCCTTCATAACAAGAAGAGTTGAGTATAGGAGCAAAGAGGTCCTTCTGCAGTTGTACAGGGCCCTAGTGAGACCACACCTGGAGTATTGTGTGCTGTTTTGGCCTCCAAATTTGAGGAAGGACATTCTTGCTATTGAGAGAGTGCAGTGTAGGTTCACAAGGTTAATTCCCGGGATGGCGGGACTGTCATGTGCTGATAGAATGGAGCGACTGGGCTTGTGTACACTGGAATTTAGAAGGATGAGAGGATATCTTATTGGAACATACACGATTATTAAGGGATTGGACATACTAGCGGTGGGTAACATGTTCCTGATGTTGGGGGAGTCCAGAACCAGGGACCAGTTTAAGAATAAGAGGTAGGTCATTTAGAATTGAGATGAAGAAAAACGTTTTCACCCGGAGAGTTGTGAATCTGTGGTATTCTCTGCCTCAGAAGGCAGTGGCGGCCAATTCTCTGGATGCTTTCAAGAGAGTTGGATAGAACCCAAAGATAGCAGAGTCAAGGGATATGGGGAGAAGGCAGGAACGGGGTACTGATTGTGAATGATCAGCCAAGATCACAGTGCTGGCTCGAAGGGGCGAATGGCCTACTCCTGCACTTATTGTCTTTTGTTATACTTTGGGGAAGCTGGAAGCTGCTTAATCAGAAATAACATAAATTTCCCCAAGAGTGGTGAGGATAGGAGTTTCTGTTTACATGTGCATGTGAAATTTCTCTACGGTTGGTTGGTGTGAATATGGTGGTCAAAGGGACTGTTTCGATGTTGAATTACTGACCGTGATTCTATGATGAACATGACTGGATTTGAAGTTGGTAAAATAACAGCTATCTTTGTGGGCAAATCACCCGCAGTGCTTAAATTGGAGAAAATTATTTATTTGAGTGCCTTCTAAGAACAAGTTGGATTAAGAGAAAAGAGCACGTTTTGTGCCAGATCGAACTTGATCTTGCAGCAATTGTCGTGCCCTTTATGTGTGCACTGTGGACTGAACTAAAGCACTGATAACATCACAGGAAAATAAGTCTTGTAAAGCATAAACAGAGAAGTTTTTTTTTTTTTTAAATTGCATTTACCCAAATTGTGACTGGGAACTAATTTTATTGGTCTACATGTCACAAAAATTTCTTGAATGCCCACTGGGAGAAAAATTGAATTTTGTTTGTTAAATGACAAGTTCATGTGGGTTGTATTGGCAACCATGCATAATTTACATTTCACTTTCAAAACGTCAAGTCTTTGAATGAGCAACTGGCCAAAACCATTTTTGCTGTGCATTAGTCTGGGGAAAAGTAAACAGTAAAGCTATGGATTGAAATGGAGCTGAAAACCAAAGGTATACATGACTAAACTTGTGTTTTTCTTAATTGTCTCCTCTGAAGAATTTTGCTTCAGATGTTGCTTCACTTTGCAGAATTGTTTGTAAACTATAATTCAACCAGCTCATTGCCTCAGTAGAAAAATGGCACGGTGACTGACGGAATCACTTTCTGTGGACATTTCTTAGATGCTTGCTAAAGTAGCCTTCCTGTCTGCAGCAGATAGCATAGCCTTTGATCAAGAGATTTGTTACATGAAAACCAATAAAGTCAGTCCCCAGTCACAACTTGGGTAAATGCAATGAACAAATACACTATTCTCTGTTTATGATTTACAAGTGTTATTTTCCTGTTATATTACAAGTACTTTAGTTTATTATTATCATTTGTGCTGAGATACAGTTGATCATGTCTAACATGGCAGGGGGTTAATATTTCAGATCATCAACCATCAAATGTTACGTTTCTCACCAGCTGCTTTCTGACCTGAGCATTACCAATATTTTGTTTTATTTTAGATTTCTAGGATCTTTTGCTTCCTAAAGGGAATTGGTTAGGCCTGGGGAAAAGTAATATAAAGGTCTACAAGAAAGGAATGGGAGAATCAGCTGCTGTGCAGAGTCAATATAGGTTTGAGCTGAAAATGTACCCGTCTATAATATCCTGTTTAGCTTGGTTGTAAATCAGTGCATCTACATATTTCAAAAGAGATAATGGGAGTAATGAATTGTATGCACCTTAACAGATTTTTTAAAAAGGTTTGCTTTGATCCTTCATAGAACTGTTTAATTAAAATGGAAGACGGTAAATACACTGGAGTGCTGGGTGACTTTGGTCTGGCAGAGAAAATTCCGGACAAGTAAGTTCATTTAATTATTAAAGTTGTAAATATCTTGCTTTTTTTTTGTTTTAATTAAGACAGTTAATCAAAATGTTCAAATATAATAAATGCACACAATTCTGATTAATTGCTATTGTTTATAATCACTTTTTTGTTGAGCAGTTTTTCAATATTCACAATATTGTATTTAAAAGGCCAGCAGTCATGGGAAGAGAAAAATTAAACTCTAGTTGGTTTTTCATCAGGATCACTTTGAGTGTACATAGTGGATTCTATTCTGGAGAACTAAGGACAGATTCTCCATCCACATCCACTTTTGTTCTGATACAAATTGGTTATCTAAAATTATCTAGTTAAAAAATACTGTTCCTTGAATTTCCGTTAGAATTATGTGAGAAACCAAAGACTGGTCCAAATGGAATGGATGAAGAATCCGTGATGGGGAACCGTCAGATTGGGGCCACCTTTCCAAACTGAATAGAAAGAAGCATTCTGCGAAGTGGTTACCCCATCTGCTTCCAGTGTAAATGAGTTGTGTACATGAAAGTAGGGATGTAGATTTAAAGACATGCTTACCATTTGCTGACTCATCTCGATTGTTTTTTAGTGCCAGGATGGTAGGAAGGGGAAAATTTAAAGGACAGATGTTACATCTTCTTCCAAACAAGTAAAATTAAGTTTGAGAAGCTGGGAGAGTGAGATCGGGGTGTAATTTGTCAGCAAAGATCTATGAGGGACCAAGAAGTAAGTTAATACAGTCGCCTGAATGCTTGTCACTGGAATAATATGAATTGAAATTTATGAAATGTTGGAGGAAAGTGTATTGTGGGTGTCCCAGATATATATTTATTATATGGGGATGCAGGAACATTTTTTAAATTTTGCACTTGACCATGGATTTGGTACAGTGAATTGCCAAAATATTAATGAACTTCAAGGATATGTGTACAGTTAAGTGACAGATTAAGTTCAATACTGATGTCTTGCATTGTACTGGAGAGATTGAGAAGGGGCAATGTGAACTAGAAGGACCAGTTCTTAAAGGCGTACAGGAACAGATATGGAGGTATTTGTGTATAGTTGAAAGTGACAGGATATTTGATTTTTTTTAAACACAAAGCACGTGAAATTCTGGTCATGATGAAACACTATTCCAATCATAATGTAGGTTCTCTATTCACTTTGAAATGCCTCTCTTTTGGAAAAGATATAGAGTGAGGATGCAGAAGAGACTTAGTAAAATGATGGTGGGTAAGGGATGGCATTGGTTTGAATAACTGGAGAATCTGGGCCTGTTCCTTGAATAGGAGATTGAGAAGGGATGTGATAGAGGTATTTAAAGTTTTAAAAGGAGTTTAAAGAATAGAGAAACATTTCCATTGGCACGGGAATCTAGAATTGAGATGTAGGTTTAAGGTGATTGGCAAAATAATCAAAATGACTCGGAGGAAATGTGTTTCCACACAACATTTGGATCTGGAAAGGACTACCATGGCTAGTAGAGGAGGCATATTCGTTTTAATGAAAAATATTGAATGGCCATCTGATGGGAACGATTCCGCATGAGAGCTGGGAAGTGAGATGATTCAGCTGGTAGACTGCACAGACTACCTGGGTTCTTTCCATAAAGTAGCTGTTCCGTATTCTACATACGTCATCTTTTCTGTAAGAGCAGTAGATCAATGACCCGTAATCATCCAATTGTTAATAATCTTTCAAATTGGTTATTTTCGACTTGCAGTTCTTTCTTCTTAAGTGCAATTATACTTTTGCTTTAAAATTAAAGTTATCATCTTTGTAACATTTAAAGAAAATAATTATATACTACCTGATCATTTTGTATCTTGGCTATTATTGTATATACCTACTGAGATCCAGCATTGTCACCTGCTGGCACATGAATAGTGATACAAACAAATGCACATTTGAGTAATTCTAGTTTAGAATTTCTGGTGAGTTGCCTGGTATGCTTTGATTGTTAATTTGTGATATTTGGGGGTTGGCAGTGGAACCAAGTTGATGTGGTTGGAAATACATGAGTTACACTAGGGAGGTTAGCAGGAAGATGCAGAGTTGAGAGTTGGATCTCAACCTGAGGAGAGGTAATATTCTGGCTGGGTTTAGAGTTGCAGGGAATTATTGAGGATGTGAATAGATTAGGGCCAATAGAATTATGGAATTAGTTGGTTATATTAAATCAATCTCTTGTGATGATGTTTGTGATGTATAGTGACTTTTGGAAGTTGGGCTTGGTTCATTTGGGAAAGGATGTGCCCAAGGTGTGCTTGTTCAAATGGCTAGAGGTGTTACACTGAGTTCTTTTGTCAATCTAAAGTCAACTTGACTCAAACGCTTGTCGCTGTTGAAATCAATTCTTTATTCAGCTGAGACTAGTCTCTGAACCTTCCAACACAGAGCTGATGCTCTGGGGTGGGTCCAGAGAAGAATAACTTTGATAGAACTCATGGCATTTATATAGATATTAGACATTTCAGATACAGAGGGTATGACAAGCTGGTAACCAATCATTTGAGTCCTTCTGGTGATTTACAACATCAGTCACATGATCCCCTTCCCTGGCCTTATCTGACAACCTTCGTTTGCCTGTGGCTTAGAATTATTTTATTTTGGCACAGCAAAACCCCAATAGGCTCAATTATCAAAGACCACTCCTCAAAATATATAAGATACATATGTAATACAATGATCACACAAGTCATACACACTTTCCATACCAAGAAGAAAGATAATTGTATAAATCGAAACAAAGTCTTATGATTACAGTCCTACTAAGACAATACATTTCATAAATTGTTTCACTACAATTTTACAGTTTACAGTACTATTACCTATGTCTTTAAAACATTATTTATACAAGTTTGCCGAATTACAGTTTCTAAGTTCAAAACCCACACATCTCTAAACCGAGCATACATGGTTTGTAAATCTGTCAATTTAATTAATAAGTGTTTAATGCAAGGATACAACTTTATTTTAATTTGCAGCCCCTTTCCTGCTATCTGGAAGCCGGATTTCCAATCTCACTATAAATATTACAGAACAAAGCGTAAATTCACAACTCGGACCATTACATCAGAATTACATCTGCTTCTTTGACTTTCTATAAACATAGGAAGGTCACATATCCATCAATCTAATTCTCTTCCTCTCTACTGCTCCCCTTCATACACATCCTATCCCTTATCTCAGTCTCATTATATTTTAACTTGGACTCTAATTTAGCTTTGGCTATCTCTCAGCCTTGAATTCTGTCTCGGGCTCGGCATAAACCCCACAGCTCAAGAATGTGCCATAGAGGAAGAGCAGATGACCTCTGGCCTAACAAGAGGCCCCATTCAGTTATACATTCTTCAACACAAAATCATATCAAATACAATTTCCTCCAGCGATGTAATTGCCTCAGAGCAATAAACTAAGCTATGCAGGTTCAGATCAGCGCCTCTTTGCTTTGATTTTAAGGACTCGTGGTGATCTGCCACAGACCAGGTAAGTATTAGCAATGGAGACAACTGATATTCTTCAATTTGTGGTTATATTGCAAGCAGTTTTTTTGTTTTTTTTCCATCCAACTATCATGCATTGAAGTTCAATTTATGAACTGCAACTTTTCAATGCTATGCTAAAGGAATAAGAACATTTCTATTTTCTGGTATATCTGAGCATGATTTTATCCATTTGTTTCTCATTCCAATAGTTTGAATGCAGAAAGGCTGTCAGTGGTTGGATCACCTTTTTGGATGGCTCCAGAAGTGCTGCACAGTCTGCCCTATAATGAAAAGGTAGATATTCTATTCTGATTTGTAGCAGTTTTATCAAGGATATCCTTGAAAAATTAATTTAAATGTTTAATTTTCCATCTTTGCCTTAATTCAGCTTCAACGTTAAAAAATATTGCTGTTGTAAATTGGGTAAGGCAAGTATTTTAAATAAATCCAAACAGGTTACCTGCTCAAAAATGCATTTCATTGCACTCTGCACCAAAAATGCCTTTTCATGCTGTCCTTGTTATTGGCAACTTGGAGGAGAAGGGGGAGAGAGAGTGAAGACAGTGCTGGAGTAATTCAGCAGCTCAGGCAGCATCTCTGGAGAAAATGGATATGAGACTTTTGGGGGTGAGGGTTGTGGTGGAAGCTGGAAGAGGAGAGGTAGGATAAAGCCTGTCAAGTGATAGGTGGATACAAGTGAGAGTTTTGAAATAGGCAACTGGTTGGACGAAGGCCAGTGATGAAAAGACTAAAGCTGTGAGAACATAGAAGTGCGAATAGTAAAGCCAGAGGAAATAATGTAGGTAAAGGGGGAGGAGAGAAATTGTTGCAGGTCTGGGTGGAGCTTATCCAAATCATTGATTTTAGATGACAAATAGTAACAGACCCAGCACCAAACCCTGAGGCACACCACGAGTTTCAGGCCTCCCTTCCTAAAAGCAACTTCCCACCATCTCCCTCTGCTTCATTCCATCAAGCCAATTTTTTTATCCATTCAGCTATCTCCAATGTAAACCACCAACGAGTTTACACTTGGTCTCACCAATGTAGAGGAGGCTATGTCAACAACACGGGATGCCGTAGATAAGCATAGACGAGGCTCATTTGCTAAAGAAGGGAGATATCTTGAATATCCCCAAGAATGGAAAGCCTGATCTTGTGAGCAGATGCACTGGTCCTAGAATGGAAAGCCTCCCAGTGTTCCCATGGACTGGGGAGGTGCACAGCAGTTTGCTAGAACTGTGGAAAAAATAGTTTGCTCAGACAGTTGAAACAAGAGAATGTCTATTTCTCTTGTTGGCTGTTGCAAGGTATCTTTGACATTAAGTCTTCAAATGCAATGATGTATATTGTGAACGAAACAGAATAGGCTAGACAATGTTATATTGAATTAAATGGGAATATACATTTCCTGTTAATGAATTTGAAATCTTTGCAGTAGTGTACAGAGCCTGTGAGTATCCTCGAACCATTGAATGCAAATATACAGGTACAGGCACACAGTGGAATTATGTATGCCCTTATTGTAAGAAGGTTTGGGTGCAAGAGATGTAATATCCAATTAAATACGGCTGTGGTGAAACTGCAGGTTTCTTCTCATTGCCCAAAGTAGGATATATTGGCAAAGACTATGGAAAACGTAGTAATGTGGTGTCAGGACAACCTCTCCCTCAATGTTAGCAAGATGAAAGAACTAGTTATCAACAAGAAAGCATGGTGATATACATCCCCCATCTGCATCAATGGTGCCAAACTGGAAATGGTTGAGAGCTTTAAGCCTCTTGCTGTTAATTTTTCCAATGGTTTGTCATGAACAAACCACATTGAAGCGACAGCCAAGATGGCATACCAATGTCTCTTCCTTCTTAAGAAGTCATAAGCTTTGATCCTGATTCTTATATTGTTTGTCAATAGCATTTTGCAGTTTAATTTGAAAGGGCTGATGGATTTGATAAAAGGTATTTTTATACAAATCTTCCTTGGCTCCAATTTTGATAGTACATAGGAAGGGTCCCCGATTACATGTGCTACGTATGTTACAGTATTCTACTTGGCTGTTTGGACACGTTAATGCTCTTGAGCAAAAGGGTTTCATTTAAGAGCAGCCTGTAACCAGATCCACCTGTTCAGTTGAATAGAACATCTTTACAGCAGTGTTTCCGGCAACACGGCCAAATACTTTTTTCTCCTATCAATATTACCAAAATATTTTTATTATTCTTTGTGAAATGTTGCTGTGTGAATAGGCTGAATAAAGGTAACTACAATAATATTTCTCTGCAGAGTACCTTGGTTCTGAGAACATGAAGGACACTTTGTGTACAAGATTAATATTTATTTTTATATATTTAGTTGTTGGAAAGCCTTTTTCTAATAATGTTCCTTATCTTTGGCAGGCCGATGTATTTTCATATGGAATTATTCTGTGTGAAATTATAGCTCGGATACAAGCTGACCCTGATTATCTCCCTCGAACAGCGGTAAGAAATTTATTATGCTTACGAAAAGATGGGCAAAATCAAAATGTCAAAGTTGTTCTGTTTCTTTAGTGGTTTACCAAGCTAACCACATTTTTATCTCTGATTAATGCATTGTCTATTAAGAGCGAGTTTATTTCAGGGCAATGTTCAAAAATAAATTTCATTTAGCGTAGTCATAGCTTGGACAATATCTTCATTGAAATGCTGTATTTGAATAGTTTTCCAACCTGATTATTGTTGAAACAACTTGGTAGATTTTGACAAATTGTGTAAATATGTTCCAAATTTGCAATCGTTAATTTTTGGGAAGGTGTTGCCCTTGAGGAAAAGCAAATCACCTTGAGCCATTGTGATCTGTGCAAACACTTGAATAATAAGCGAGTTTGGTATTCCAACTGCACATGCCCAGGTCAAATGTCACTCTGGATAAACATTGCTGGTATCCGTGCAGCAGTGTACACATTTCATCAGTTTTTTCCAGCTTTGATTCTTATAAGTACGAAAATACTGCTTTCAAACTATGAATTAGCTATATTTATTGTTCCTTTGTTAAAAGTTAGGATTGCTTTGTCTTTTTTATTGCTTTATGCTTCGGTGAGTGAGCGAGGTTGGGGTCCGGGATCGGGCCCGGGTCTCCAGCACTGCGAGCGCCATTTAGTTGATGCTGGGTCATCCCCGTCCCCTCCCTGGTGTCCCGTCCCTGTCCGAGGACGGCCGGAGGTGTAGGGCCAGGCTTGCAACCGGTGCAGGGGAGAGGCGCTGGCTCCCAGGGGGGCCTTTCCTTGGCGGGCCTGAGGCCGTCGGCTGCGCCTCTCTCCTTGTCCAGGCAGAATTGAGCTGGGATTGGCACTTCTCCGCGCTGGGTGTAGGCAGCCGCTGCTCCGGGCCGTTGGTCCGTGGCTGTCCTTTGGCCCGACGGGGCAGGCAGAGTTGAACTGGGGTTGGCGCTTCTTCTGGACGCTGGCTGTGGGATGTTGCTCCAGGCCGCTGTCCCATCGGTCCGGGGCTGTGGGTTGGCCCGCCGGGCAGGTGTAGTTGAGCTGGGGTTGGTGCTCGCGCTGGGACACGGGACGGGACAGTCCAGTGGCGGTTAGGCAGCGCTTGTGGCACCAAGGATCGGGGTTCGATCCTGGCTGTGGTTGAGGTGCATGTCTGTGCGAGCAGCTGCTGATAATATCTCTCCGCCAGTCCTCTCCCTCTCCCTCCCTCTCCTCTCCTCTCCTCTCCTCTCCTCTCCTCTCCTCTCCTCTCCTCCTCTCTCCTCTCCTCTCCTCTCCCTCTCTCCCTCTCCCTCTCCCTCTCTCTCGCTCCCACTCGCTCCCTCTCCCTCTCTCTCGCTCTCTCTCGCTCTCTCTCCCTCTCCCCCTCTCCCTCTCCCTCTCCCTCCCTCTCCCCTCTCCCTCTCCCTCCCTCTCCCTTTTCCCCTTTCTCTCCCTTACTCCCCATCTCTCCCCTTCTCTCTCTCCCTCCCTCCCTCTCCCTCTCCCTCTCCCTCTCCCTCTCGCACACCCTCTCCTCTCTCTCTCACTTACTATCTCCTATCCCTCTCCCTCTCTCTCTCCCTCTCCCTCTCCCTCTCCCCCTCTCCCTCTCCCTCCTCTCTCACCCTCTCTCCCTCTCTCTTTCTCTCTTCCCCCTCTCCCTCTCCCTCCCTCCCTCTCCCTCTCCCTCTCCCTCTCCCTCTCCCTCTCCCTCTCCCTCCCTCTCCCTCTCCTCCTCCCTCTCCTCTCCCTCTCCCTCTCTCCCTCTCCCTCTCTCTCCCTCTCTCTCCCTCCCTCTCCCTCTCCCTCTCCTCTCTCTCTCTCTCCCCTCTCCCTCCCCTCTCCCCCTCCCCTCTCCCTCTCCCTCTCCCTCTCCCTCTCCCTCTCCCTCTCCCTCTCCCTCTCCCCTCCCTCTCCCTCTCCCTCTCCCTCTCCCTCTCCTCTCCCTCTCCCTCTCCCTCTCCCTCTCCCTCTCCCTCTCCCTCTCCCTCTCCCTCTCCCTCTCCCTCTCCCTCTCCTCTCCCTCTCCCTCTCCCTCTCCCTCTCCCTCGATTAAATATTTTTTTACACATAAATCATGAATAAAGATAAGAATTTTTATACTGCCAGCGCTTTGTTTTCTTTTTCTTTATAGCGAGTGACCTTTGACAAATCCCATGATTCCTTGTGTTTTTCGTAATACGGAACTCACTTATTATTTAAGCAATTTCTTTTGGAGAAAAGGGTCAGTTGACTTTGAACAATGTTTTTAATATTTAAATCGACTTTTCACAATTTAAGTTCTGTTTTTGAAATTATAAAGAATGTGTGCCTAGTTCATATGCGAAGATAGATTGGAAAATCGGTGCAGTCTCCTGGTTTAGAGCCAATTAAGTTTAGAACAAATTAATGACCTGACACATCTAATAAATGTCGCTGTGACAATGACATCCTTCACTCATGATCTATTACAATAGATTTAATTGTATATTATCTGTGCTTCACACTTTATTTTAAATGTGTATCTCCATCGTACAATTAATTGTTTTCCTCTTCCCTTTGGCATTTTCAAATTTAGAAATTTGGATTAGACTACGATGCATTTCAGAACATGGTAGGGGATTGCCCACCCAGCTTCCTTCAACTTGCCTTCAATTGTTGCAATGTGAGTAAAATACAGTAAAAAAAATGAGCAATTCCTAGATAAACTAATGGATGGAGAAGGGAAATGTCAACACTTGCAATAAAAAGTCCTCCGGTTATGTTATTCTTATATCTGATAAGATAGCAGTGGGGTTTTCCTGGAATGTGGCATGAGTATATTGTTCACTCTGAAGTTGCAACCTTGTATAGAAATCTTCCATACTCTGCTTTTTTTTAAGAAGAAAAACAACTTTATGAAATGTTATCACTGACTAACAGCAAAGGGGAAATACACTCCCCATAAGGCCAGTAGATGTTGAAGTTGGCTCAGTTACAGATGAGTGATAAATTCATGTAGGTAGAGTGGATTACGGCAGCGCACCTGAATGCAGCGGCTTTGCTCTCCCCCGTGTGCATGTTGTTGTTTTTGTCTGTTTTGTCCGTTTGTCTGTGGACCTGCGACTCGAAGTACAACCGGCAGGACCTTCTAAGGATTGGGACGCTGTGTAGCGAACTAGAGTTCGCAAGAAGCTCCCACAACGATGATATCCCTGCCAGAAATCACCCGCCCAGCGGAGTCCGAGTAGATCACCTTACCAAAAGGACGGTGCGGGAGACCGCGCAGACGGAGGCGGCAGAAGTGCGGTTGTCGAGCCGGCATTCACGCTAGGCTAAAGGAAGCTCCTTGCAGACCAGCGCTACCCAGCATCTTTTTGACGAACGCCCGATCGCTCAGCAACAAGATGGACGAGCTGGAGCTGATCACTGAAGGAAACACAACTGTACAAACCTGCTCGATCATGGTGGTAACTGAGTCCTGGCTTCACGCAGGGATCCCGGACGAGGCCATCAGTCTGGTAGGTCGCACAGCACACACCGGGCCTATGACAAATGGTGTACAAATGTAAACGTTGTCGAGAGACATTGTTCACCAGACATGGAGTTTATTACATTGAAATGTCGACCCTTTACAGCTGTCGTTATTCTGGCTGTTTATATTCCACCAAGTGTTAACATCAAGCTAGCACTGAACACCCTGCTAGCATCAATCAACAAATTACAGACTGGTATTTTCATCGTGGCTGGAGATTTCAACCAGGCTAATCTAAAAACTGTCCTCCCTAAATTCCATCAGCATGTCACGTGTCTGACGAGAGGTCAAAATACACTGGATCACATGTACAGCAACATTAGGGATGGACCCTCGGCGTGTCTGGCAGGGCATTCAGCAACTCGCAAACTACAAGGGCAAGGGGGGGCCGATCATCTGCATCAGTAACAACTCGCTAGCTGAGGAGCTCAACCATTTTTTCGCCCGTTTTGACCTGAATGAGGCGGAGCCTGCACCTGCAGCCGCACCCAGCACTGACGACCTGGCACTCACTGTGCCACTCACTGAGTACGGAGGACGTCAGAAGAACACTCCGCAGGGTCAACCCCAGGAAGGCTGCTGACCCAGATAGAGTATCCCATCCCAGGGAGAGTATTGCGGGACTGTGCAGACCAGTTAGCGGAGGTTTTCAGCGACATCTTCAACCTCTCTGTCAACGTGCCCTGTCCCTAAATGCTTTAAGAATGTTACCATCGTGCCTGTACCCAAAAAAACAGCCATTACCAGCTTGAATGATTATAGACCTGTTGCTCTCACTTCAACGGTGATGAAGTGTTTTGAACGGCTGGTCCTGGCCCACGTTAAGTCCTCACTCCCATCCACCCTGGATCAGCATCAGTTTGCATATAGAGCTAATAGGTCAACGGAGGATGCCATCAACATAGCTCTACATTCTGCACTGATACATCTGGAGCGTCCTGGCTCATATGTGAGGATGTTATTTGTAGATTTTAGTTCTGCATACAATCATCCCCAGCAGAATGGTGGACAAACTATCTGATCTGGGTGTTAATGCAAACGCATGCGGATGGATTAAGGACTTTTTAACAGATCGCCCACAGACTGTCAGGATGGGGTCCAATTACTCCCCAGTCCTGACGCTCAGCACAGGAGCGCCACAAGGTTATGTGTTGAGTCCCATCTTGTATACAATATACACTTATGACTGTATACCAACACACAGTACAAACAGGATCATCTAGTTTGCGGACGACACGACTGTGGTGGGACTGATAAACAACAGCGACGAGTCTGCCTACAGGGATGAAGTCCAAAAACTGACCGTCTGGTGTACCAAAAACAACCTGGTACTCAACCCATCAAAGACAAAATAGCTGGTCGTTGACTTCAGGAGGAAGAGGAGAGAGGAACATTCACCCAAACTACTTATTTATTTTTTTCTTTATCATCTAATAACAGATAAGTAGTTTGGGTGAATGTGCAGGCTTTAAACAAGAAACATTGAGAAATATATTTTGGCAAATAATAAAATGTCCTAATTTTGTCCAACTAACAGCTGACAATTATCCCATACCTTAGCTTGCATCTGAGTAAAATTTATTTCAAAATGCATTGATAGTTTACCATTATTTAAATGGTAAATGTAGCTTCAGAAGCGTTTTCATTTTGCATGTTAAAACCCACCTAAGAACCATGGGCGATTTTGCAATTTTACTGAGGGATTTTTCACTTTTAAAACTTCTCATATAACAAATGAATAAAGATAAAAAAAGTCAATAATGCCTTACTTTTGATGAAATTCAGCGAGCAAACGCGATAATTCCCGATATTTTGGACCTTTAAATCTCCACGGCAAATGTCCGCTGTTCACTTCCGCTGGATTTGCACCTTCAGCTCCCTCTTTAATTTACCTTAGTTTCTATCTTTTTTTTGGACTGTAAAACTAGGTAGCTGTGCCTCACGGTCACCCCGACTGGCACAGTAAATTGCAGCTCAAAAACTGGCCGTTTTCGATGTTTTTAACAGGTGGGAAAGTGTGTGTTTTCCCATTCACTAACATGTACCGGATGTATAGCATGTACTCCACTTGAGATTTTCGGTCACGTGGGTGCGGATCTATGCTCCAGTGACCTTTCGTGAAATCACCCTATAGGGAAGTCACAAGTGCTGGAAGTATGTTGATTAGAGATAATATGTTACTCTTGTGCTAATAACCTGTCACTTTTTAGTAAGTGACTGTTTCACAGCAAATTTTTAGAAATCTCATCATGTTAAATTCTTTCCTGGTCTGTGAGGACAAAGTTTGACTTCACGTCCATCCCGCTTTACATAATGCAGGGAGTCTTAGTTTAGTATCTCTATTCCTCGCTCCCTTGTGTAAGGATAAAGCCATTGCATATACTTAATTTAACTATCCTACATAGATGAAGAGGAGAATGTGATTTTTGTTAGCTGCCTTGTATATTCTTTAAATTACAATACTTGGGTAACAGAGAACCATAAAAGTGAATATTATGCATTGTGTGTGCTCTGCTCAAAACAGGTCTTCAGTTAGGTGTTGGGGCCCCTCAATCACCAGTATAAAGTTGGAATGATGAACAGACTTTTTTCATTGTATGAAGCACAGCTTCATAACATTGGGTTGCTATTACATTGTATGAAGCAGAGCACCATAAAATAGTAAGATTAAACGAGAACTTACCAGTTTGAAATTTGACCTGTATTTTATGAGGAGTTACGATGAGGGATTACGTGAATAACCCGCCGAGTGCGCTTGCAAGGCATACTTCCAAGCAGCGGTGTGGAATCGCAGATAGACACAGTTATTTGAAGTAAACATAGTAAAGAAAAGGAGACATCAGTTATTAGTTTGATCCATACAATGAGGGTGGGAGCGGAGGGCACGTAATCCCTCATCGTAACTCTTCATAAAATGCAGATCAAACTTCAAACTGGTAAGTTCTCGTTTAATCTTACTATTTTACTTCGGAGTCACGTGAGTGACTACGTGAAGACTTCAAAGCTCTGTGATTTCAAACCGTGTAACAGTTTTATTTCACTCACTGCCGAAGTTCTTGAGGGAGGAAGTGTTATTGTAATCAACCTATGAATCTGTTTCTTGAGAAACAAAAAGGTATTTATTAACAATAACAAAATAAATTGCTCCCCTGGGCTTAAATCAAATATTTGCAGCTTGTAGTATTTTCTCTGCAAATAAATCGGGTTTCGTCAACGGCTTGTTATAAAAAGTTCTGAATGTCGATTCCCTCGACCATCCTGCTGTATTCAGAATATGGTCAACCGGTACGTCCATTCTCTCGGCCATTGATGTAGATGCTGCCCTAGTGGAATGAGATTTAAATGTAATAGTATCTATTCCAGCAGCCTTCAGTACCTGTTTGAGCCATCTTGAGATGGTTTGGCTCGATACCCGGCCATGAGGTTTCTTGTGGCTGACCCATAAGGCTTTTTCACTCCCTCTGATATTGTGGGTTGTGTCTATGTAATGTTGTAGATGGGTCACGACACACAACCGTGGCTCTGGTGGGTAGGCCCGGAATACCACTACTGGATTAGCTGTTCCTGGCCTGCTTTGTTTCACCAGACACTGTATGATGAATGTGATCTGGTCTGGGGTGGTCATGTTGTCCAGCCTCAACTTGTGTAGTGACTGGACCCTCTGAGCGGATACAAGTGCCATCAACATGAGCGTCTTTAGTGTAGCTTGCTCGAGGCCGAGGGATCTGGCTGGTGGCCATTCCCTGAGGTACGTCAGGACCACACTGATATCCCAAATATGGGTATACCTGGGCTTAGGGGGCTTGATATTGTAAATGCCCTTCATCAGTTTTACCACCAGTTGATGGGATCCCATCGCCTGTGGTCCTGGTGCTGGTTTGAGATAAGCAGACAGAGCACTCCGCACTGTGTTGATGGCACTGTAGCTGATCCCTTCATTGTGGTGTAGATAGGCCAGGAACTCCAGTACACGGGTGGCTGTGGCTGTTTCGTACGTTGTCCCTGTTTCCTGGCAGTACTTCTCCCATTTTTTGATGCAGGTTAAGTACTGCCTCTTGGTGGATGTTCGAAGGGATGCCGACATGGTGGTGATGGTTTGTTTGGACAATCCCAGTTCCAGGTAAGGTCTGTTCAAAACCTGCAACCCAGGAGTTTAATTTTCTCATGGCATGGGTGGCTTATGCCTGATACTGGGTGAGTTAATAATCCTGGATCACTGGGAAAAACCATTGGTGATTCAACCACCATGTCATGCAGAACTGGGAACCATGGCTGTGTAGGCCAGTCGGGCACCATCAAAATACCAGAAGCAGAGTCCATCTGTATTTTGCGAAGTACCCGACTGATGAGGCAGAAGGGAGGGAAAACATAGAAAAATAAATTTCTCCAATCCAGCGTGAAGGAATCTACCGCTGCGGCCTCTGGGTCTGGTTCCCAAGCGACATACATAGGTACCTGGTGATTTAGCCTTGATGCAAATAAATCGATATCTGGCGTTCCATATTGCTTAATAACTTTAGCAAATACTTTAGGCTTTAACATCCATTTGATGTTGTCATTGAATTTGTGTGACCTGGTGTCTGCCACTGTGTTTAGCTTACCTGGTAGGTAAGTAGCTGATAGCCAAATATGTCTATCGACACACCATTGCCAAATCATGTTGACCAATTTGTCGCATGATAATGATTTTATGCCGCCCATATGGTTAATATAAGCCACCACCGTAGTATTATCAATTTGTAACCGAACATGCAAGTGTTGCATATTAGATACATATGCTTTTAAACCATAAAAGGCGCCCAACATCTCTAGATAGTTAATGCCCAGTGTAAGTAGTAATGATGACTCTAGGTTAGTCCATCTACCACCTGTGCTGGGTATGGAGTTAGTCGCTCCCCAGCCTTGAGCACTGGCATCTGTTTGAATAACTAAAGTAGGGTTAGTGATGATGATAAGGCTGAAACTATGCCAAACGTTTTCTGCCCACCACTGTAACTCTGATATTGCTTCAGTGGGTAATTTCATGACACGATCATAGTGACCTGTGTGTCGTTTTAGTGCCTGTACCTTTGCTCTTTGTATATTTTGATAGTGCAAAGATCCGAATTATGTAGCCGGAAATGCTGCTACCATTTTCCCAATTACTCTTGCTACTTGTTGAATAGTTGGTCACTCATTGACCATTAAATTGTTACATGATTGGGCCAATTCAGCCATTTTTGCCTTTGGCAAGGTAACAGTCATATGGACTGAGTTAATTGTGAAGCCCAGATTGTCCATGATAGTGGATGGCTTCAACTTAGATTTATCTGGATGTAGGACGAACCCCAGAGTTTCGAGGAGCTGTTTTATAGCTGATACTGCTGCCACAGCCAATTTCTTTGTTTTTCCCACTATCAGAATATTATCCAGATATGCCATGACAATATGTCTTTGTTTTCTTAGTATTGCCATGGCTGGTTTCAATATTTTGGTGAATAGTCTTGGGGCTGATGTTAGATCATTGGACAATGCTTTGTACTGCCATAGCTGCCCCATCCAGATAAATTTTAGGTATCTGCGATGATTCTTGTGTATGGGTACTAGATAGTAAGCGTCTTTAAGATCAATGCTTGCCATGAACTATCCTTTGGAAATCAGTTGTTTGGCAGTAACAAATGTCTCCATTTTGAAATGTATATACTTAACAAACTTATTTAGTGATGTTAAGTCGATGATGATGCGACATCCACCATCTTTTTTGGTTTTAGTGAATATATTCGATACAAATTCCAAAGGTTCATGTTTGGTCTTTTCGATGACCCCCTTTGTGATAAGTCTCACCAGTTCAGCTTGTCCCTCACGTTTCTCTTTGACGGAGGGAGAAAATACCCTTTGGGGCCAATGTTGAACTGGTGGCGATTTTTCTGACATGAATTGTATTTTATATCCACTAATGCTGTTGAGTATATACTTGTCACTCGTGACAGTACCCCATGCTTCTTTGAACAAGTGTAATCTCCCCCCTGTTAGTAAAGAACCCTTACTCTCTATATACTGGCAGGAACCAGACCCACCTACCTCCATGGTTATTGGCGTTTCTTCTGTTTTCTTATGTTCTTGAAGGCTTTGCTTGTCTGACGTGCTGGCAATGTTGGGGGGTGGCGCATTTTCCATGGGGCCCTGATCTAAAAAAGATCTTTGGGGATAAAATGCGGTCCCCGAGCTTTCACCAGTCCCATATTGAGGACGTCGACTGGTGGATGCCGTGGGGTGCTGCCGCTTGGGTATTGTAGGTCTTGGTTTGCTTGTCCTGGGGCCTGCCCTCATGAGGCTGAATGTTTTTGATGCCTCTTCCCTGTTCCTCAGCGTTTTGGCGAGGCCCTTCCCGAATAACAGAGTGTCCGTCTCTGCAGCTGGGGCTTGAGGGCAGGTCTTATGATTTCCCGCCGGAAGTTGTTAATTTCAAACTGAATGGTGCACATTAATGCCAGTACATCCTGTTGGCAGGTATCCATCTCCGTGCTGTCCACAGAACGAGCAAAGGCTGTGATGGCCGACGTCAGGAGCCTTAGGATCCGCTGTAGCTTGAGTTCATGGTTACGAATGTGTGACCCCATGTGCCCCCAGATTTGGCTGTTCACAGTCAGCACTCTGAGGGCCTCACAGTTCTCTGGTGCTGTGTAAAGCTCTAGCACCTCAGCAAGCACCTTCTCCTGCAAGGGCTTATTGGAAAGATGATTTATGCTGGCCGCCAATTTCGGTTCCAGTGGCCTTCCAGCACGTGGGGTTGCTACATAGCGGTCCACCACACCCAGCAGCTCTTCCTGCTCCTGCACCCCTTGCATACTCCCGATCTCGTCCGCCAGCCCCTGTTCCAGACCAGCCCAGCCCTGGTCACCAATGCTAGCCTCCAGTGATGAGGGAGCAGAGGGCAGAGCACAAGAACGCTCTTTCTGCGCATCCCGCTGGACCATCTGCTTCAAGAGCCATTGAATGTGGCTCGGGCAGCTGTCTCTCCTCCATTTAGGTGGAGACATGTCCCCGTCCGACGAATCGGAAACCACCGGCCGGTTGGTTTTGCTGGTGGATTTTTTTCCCAGTCCGCTGTTCAGGCATTAGCGGGACTGGGCTTGGCTCGGTGTCGGGGATGCTGGAGCGCTTTCTAAGCGGTTCTGCCGCCTGTTGCTGCCCCCCTGAGATTGAATGCTCCTCTGGTGGAGTTGAGCGGGGGGCAGTTCTCTTCGAGAGCTTTTTCTTGAGTGCACTCATTTCTGTAAGCAGAAAACACACACACAACTCTTCCCCGTTAGACTCCTCAGTGTACTTACCTAACGGTCCGTTTTTTAAACTGCAGCGGGAGAGCCTAACTCCAGCTGCCGCCGCTTGTTGCACTGCTGGCGTAATGCCGCGCAAGCGCACTCGGCAGGTTCTTCACATAGTCACTAACGTGACCGAAGTAAAATTGGGCAGTTTTTCATTATATGCACTACTCCATAAAGTTGAACTCTTTTTTTCATTGTTTTGATATTTAAGAAATCAGTAAATCTGTTCTCCCCATGACCCCTTTTAGAGTCATGGAGTCATACAGCACAAAATTGAGTTATTTGCCCAACTCATCCATGTCGACCATGATTCTTCATCTAAATTTGTCCCATTTGGCTGTATCTCTCTTAAACCCTTCCTATCCATGTTCCTGTTCAAATTATTTTAATTTTTTTCCTGGTGGTTTGAGCCAAGACTATACGCAATTTAAATTGTCAATGTTGTTATCTAAATAATGCAATTTACTTATTAACATATAAGAATACAGCAGAGAAACAGGCCCATTGGCCCACAATATCAGTGTTGGACATGCCCGTTTAAACGATCTCTTCTGCTCTCAATTCCCTGCATATTCATGTCCCTATCTAAAAAAAACTTTCAATACCACTGTCATATCTATCCCTACCACCAACCTTGGCAGTGCATTTCAGTGCATTAACTATTCTGCATGTATAAACAATTTGACTCGTACATCTATTTTATTATATAAAACTCTCGTGCCATCCGACCGGCTGCCGTCCGGCTGCCTTTCTGCCTTTTGATTAGTTCCATCGTGTGATGTCACAATGCCCAATGCTCGCAGATGTCCAATCGGAATGGCCGATGCTCGCAGATGTCCCCCCCCCCAACTCACTCATTTTGTCGCCTCCTGCTGGCCAGCGCCCATAACGGCTGCTGGCGCCCGCATCTCGCCTCAAAGACGCCATTTAAAACCAGCCACACTGCTCATTCCTGAGCCGCTTGAGTTGGAGGACCACGTCTCCCGTGGGGGCTACGGGTAGGGAATGGCTGCGTTGGGGGAGCAGACCCAACGGGTCTGCCCTTGGTCTAGTCTTCCTTAAATTTCATGTTAATGAAAGCAACTTTCAGTTTCTTTAAATGAACTGCTGTTTTGTAATCCATATCCATAACCTGATAATCCACTAATATCAAAATTCAGCAGAGTGAAAGAGTTTGGACTTTGAAATTTCTTAACGTCATTACAATACTAACTTGGAAATTAGTTAATTGATGCAGCTATCATATGCTATTGGTATCGCTGCACTTGAGATTCCTAATTTTACCATTATATTCTATTTCCACTTTCACTTCAGACTGAAAAGTGCCTGCATTCAGTTTACCCTTATACTCCTCATTGTCTTTCACTTTCATTTAAGTACTTACTGTCTATCATACCTAATCATGTCCTGGTTATTCTTTTGTCACTTCAAATATGTTACGTTTAATTTCAATTATTTCATAATTTAAATAACAAACTGCTATTGTTATTGGTGATCAACATATTTAAATTTCTCTATTGCATTTAATATCCTACCAGTCACCACAACAGGTTGCATGTATATCATGCGTTGAAATGGATTAAAATGTCGCAAGGCATTTGAGCCTGTTGCAAACGAAAGTCTGACATTAATATGTCATTGTCAATGGGCAGGGCATTTGAGTCAAATGACTTGTATTTTTTATACTATCTCCAAGTTTGGACTAGAGATTTTTAACTAGTTTGCAGACAATAGTAAAGCACCCATTTCATATCTGTAGTTCTCTATATATCTATATATAATATTATATATTAAGACGCCTTATTTTCAGTAGTAATTCTTTAAGCATCTTTTGGCTAGATTTTCTGTTTTAAAAAAAAACAAAAAAAAAACGGGTAACTAAAACTATAATTTGATTTTTTTTTAATGCACTTAATTGAAAAGGAAAAATGCTTTAATACTTTTTTTCCAGATGGATCCAAAGCTTCGCCCATCCTTTCCAGAAATAGTAAATATGATAGAACTGATTATATCACAACTACAAGATGAGGAGCAAGATAGATGCATTGGCAGTGAAGAAAGTATGGAGAGCAAGCCAATTAATCTACAAAAAAGTAAGCATGCCTTTTTCATTGGCAAGATTGTCAAATAGAGCTATTTTATTCTTTTATAGCCTACAAACCTTCAGGGGATGATGTAAAGAAAGAACAGAAACACTAACTACCTGTCATCTGAAGTTCTGTTTACTCTTCCTGTCGAGTGATTATAGCAACATTATTTTGCTGATTTTGTGACGCATAAAGTTCTTTATTCTTCAATCAACATCTGTTAGATTGTCTTGTCTTTTCCTAACCTGATGAGCTGTGCATTAGTGGTAGGTAATTATTGGAGAAAGTCTTATGGGTTAAGATTTATGTACATTTGGAAAGCCATTTGCTCATAAGGAATAATCAGCATAGCTTAGTGCAGGGGAATGCATACCTCACTAACTTGAGTATATTGTGAAGGTAACTAAATGATTTATGAAGGAATGTGGTCGATGTCTACGTAAGGCATTAAAAGAAATTCTGCTAAGGACAATAGTCCAGAATTAAGTCGCGTGGGATCTAACTGAGTTGATTAATTGGAACCAAAAGTGGCTTGATGATAGGAGGCAGAAAGCAGTGGAGGAAGAATGCTTTTCTGATTGAAAGTCTATCCAGTGTTGGACAGTGCTGGAACATTTGTTACTTGTAATTTATTCATTTGGATGCGAATATGGGAGCTGAGATTACTTTGTAGATGATGTGAAAATTTGTGGTGTGGATAATAAGGTAATCTGAAGCTACAAGAGGATGTAAATTAAATGGAAAGTTATGCAGTTTATTGGCAGATGAAATTTAATTCACAAGTGCAAGATGATGGATTTTGGAAAGTCAAGTAGGGTAGAACATGCATAGTAAATGATGGGGTGTAAAATAACGGAGACCGGGAGAATCATTGCATAAATGTTAGTCAGTTAGTTTGGAGGGATTTTATGTGGTGGTGGTGGAGTAGGGGTGAAGGGGGAAACTTTAATTCTTAGTCCCCTACCTGGTCGGCGACTCCCAACCTCGCGGAGCTGGGGGCTCCGTCCGGCCGCGGGCAACGCCGGTTGGAGCTCCGACCCTGGCAACTCTACCCCTGGCTGCGCGGCTCCAAATCCAGCGACGCTCCAACATTCGCGGAGCTGGGGCGTCCGGTCGCGGGCGGCGCTGGATTTGGAGCGCCTCGCAGCCAGGGGTAGAGTTGCCGGGGTCAGAGCTACAACCGGCAACGCCCGCATCCCCACCGGCCACAGCGCTGCGGAGCTTACTGCACGGCGACCCAGTAAGGCATTGACCGCTCCCCGCCTCTCCGACCAGGTAGGGGACTAAGAATTAAAGTTTACCCCTTCACCCCCCCGCCTTCACATAAAAGCCCTCCAAACTAACTGACTAACATTTAAGCAATGATTTACAGATGTTTAAGCGTCTCCCGGTCTCCGGGGAGGAGGCAGCCGCTGCAGTAATACAGACCTGGGTTGACCGTGGGTCGTTTCGGGTCAAGTTTGGCGCCAAACGCGAGCTTTGGTGCGCATACGACATCTGGAAAAAATGGCCGGTTTTCGGAGTTTTTCGGTTTCCGGAACACCGGATAAAAGGTTGTGCACCTGTACTCTATCTCCTTTGTGCACTGTTTTGTCATTGTTCAAGATCTGGCTCACCACAGTAGTGTCGTCTGCAAACTTGTAAATGGAGTTGGAGCAGAATTTGCCTGCTCGGTTGTGAGTGTATAGGGGTTTTAGTAAGGAGCTGAGAATACATCCTTGCAGGGCATTCCGATTGAGTAGGAAGGGGTTAATGATGTCCATGAATGTTCCTGCCGTTTGTCCCAAGGACGTGGCCAGGGACTACTTTGGGGCCAGTAGTCTACTCTCCTTTTCAATGATTTAATGATACTTTATTGTCACATGTACCTCGGTACTGTGAAATGCTTTGTTTTGCACACAGCCCAGTAAAATCATACAGCAGACCTCACCTAGGCAGTACACGATAGTCGCCACGTTTCTGACGTCGATAGTTACATGTTCATCGAACAGTTTATTATATAAAATAATATACTTAAAGAATGCAAAAAATCAAGGTGTTGGAGGAAAGCTGTCAACGTATACAGCAACTAATAGATTAGCAACAGAAATGGATGGAGAAATGGCAGATTATTGATCCGAATAAGGGAGCTGTTGCATTTTTGGAGATCAAATGTAAGGGGAAAACATACATATAATGGGATGAACCAAATTTGCGGCGTGATGACGTATTGACACGGGGTGTTTTTACAAGTGTCGCAACGTTTTTGTCATCGCTGGATTTTGAAATGTTCAAAAACTTTTTGCGACCTTGATATGACGCCGAGTTATAGATGTAGTCATCTTATTGAATGACAATACTAATTCACAGCGTGTGGAGAGTCTGTGCCAGGGGTTAAAGATGCGGAGAGGGCAGGATGTTGAGAAGGAGGGGGATCGGAGATCATATCAGACTCACTCACCGCTGCCGCAGCGCTCTGGGCATGGACAGCAGAACTGGCCGCCACTTCCGGGGAGGGAAGCAGCTCAGTGACCCCCGGGACCCGACAGCAGAATTGGCTGCCACTTCAGCGCCTTCTGCCAGCCTGTTCACCTCTGGCAGTACTCTCCGTCTGAACACCTCTCACCTGCCGCTCGCAGGCTTCACTCGTGTCCGTTGCTTCCCACAAATCCTTAAATTCCCACAGCCGAGTAACCTCAATTGGTCCCTTGAGCGCGATGTTGGAATTTAAGGATTTGCGGGAAGCCAGCCGGCGAGCGACAAGAGAGGTGTTCAGACGGAGAACACTGGCAGAGGTGAGCGGAGACCAGCAGAAGGGCTGAAGAAGCAGCCAGTTCTGCTGTCTGGTCCTGGCGGCCGCTCGCAGTCACCCGAGCTGCTTCCTTCCTCAGAAGTGGTGGCCAGTTCTTCAGTCCGTGCCTGGAGTGCTGCGGCAGCCACCCGAGCTAATTCGCTCCCCGGCCACAATGCGGTGGCTCCGTGCCCGAGCGTCGCAGGTGGGTTACTGGCCTCAATCCCCTCCTTCACAACGCTGCTGCCCTCCCCCAAACTTTACCCCGGGCCAGACTCCAGAAACACTGTGAAAGGAGCTTTTTCTCCCCCACCCACCCCGGGAAATACAGTATTTAAAAACATAAAGTACCAAGAAATGTACTTACCACGGTATAGGTACACAAACTCCATTCTTCTCTCTTTGCTTCCTAACACACCTTTCAGATAATGACAATCCATATTTGAAAAACCCGCCAAGAAACTTGCGCTGCGCATGCGCAGTACAGCAAAGGCAGAATTTCAGCTGCCTTCAGCTCCCCTTGAAATTGACAGCTTCAGGCACAGACCTTCCCGTGTTACAAGTGCTGCGGTTGAAAGGCACGGAGAATTATGCCTACCTAAGAGATCGATCTCTTGGATAGGCATAATTCTCCCATGCCTTTACTATTTATATTTAATGATTACCACACCATAATTTTAGTCGGGGTAGGCAGTGCCTAACATGCCTACCCTGACGGCACGTGCCTGGTTATGACATTGAATCTGCTGTTTGGATAAATCAAGTATTCCCTAATGTTTTGTTTGACTGATCTTATTCTTTTCATCTTCATATTCACCATTTTTGTTGTTTGTTAGGGCAGCTGTTCGTTTGTACTGTAACACTCAAGCACGGGAGCCAGCCAAGCAGGATCTGGTTTTAGATCTGAATTCTAACTTGTACCAGGAGAACTGTTTTAAATGTGGTTAATGAGATGTTACCGCTCCAAGATAGGGCACAAGCATGATATGTTATCTGGTGTCACAAAATCAATGTGTGGGTTGTTTAAAATTTAATGATTTAATTAAAAATTTTAATTATGCCCCTCATCCCCACCTTGATTGGAACTCCCACCCCACCTTGATTGGAACCCACCTGATGTGTTTTTTAATATCAACTAGACCAAGTGCTGACCCGTTGGGCCCCATCCACAATGCCATATTCCACCACTCATCCACAGCCCCCAACTGCGCAGCAGCGGCTGACGTTTTTAAAGTTTAAAAATGGCAATAACGTAAAAAATGTTCCTGATCCGTGCTGACCCATTCCCTCCATCGCCCCTCCCTCTCCTTTTCCCTACCCTCAGTCACTCCCTCCATAATCCCTCTCCCCTCCCTACCCCTCCTCATCCTCCATCCCCCACTCCTCACCTCCCCTTCCCACTGACCCACTATCCCTCGCCTCCCCCACTGCCCTCCTCCCTCACTATCCCCCGCTCCCTACCTCCCCCACCCTATCCGTCTATCTCCTCCCTATATTTTATATTATACCAAGTGTTGGGTCCATGTCACACGGGAGGTCTGGTCCCCCAACGCAATATTTGACCACTCACCCATAGCCCCCACGGGTGGCCTGCTCCCCCAATGTAACCCGTTCCCAATACAATATTCCACCACTTACCCGTTCCCCCAATTCAACCTGTTCACCCAACACAATATTCCACCACTAGCCCCCAACTGTGCAGGCTGGCTCATTTCCCCTTATTCATCCTCCCTCATTGTAAACTTTAAAAAAATGTAATCGGACCTGCTATGGCTTGCAGGACTCGGTGTCCTGGAATAGCCACATTGTAGCCTGCAGGGCTACAATCCCATTGTGATGTCATAGCTGCAAGTGCCAGTGCAAAATTGTTCTCAAATTGGGGTTTTGTAATTTTAAAGTGTCAATGACTTGTAAAATATAACATAAATCTGAACAAAACTTGAGACACCACACCACGGGACAATTGTGAGTAAGGTGGTGCAAAAATTGTAGTGCTATCGTTTACCATTTTGGCATAGTTACGGGATCACATGGGCATGCCGACAGGCCCACACGTAGAAACAAACAAGATGAGAGTTTTAGATATATAGAAGTCTGTTTGTGGTTGGGCTTCATTATGGATTGCGAGGAGAGGCCTTAAACTTGCAATTTGTGCTTTAAAAAAAAAAGTTGTGTAGTTTACAGTCAGCTGGATACTCTATCCCATAATATACTTACAGTGGACACACCAAGAGGAGCAGATATGTCCATTCTAACAATGTTACGTTGGTCAGTTAAAGTTTTATTTGATATTTATCAGGGTTGCACATTCTTAAATTAGAACTACTTTAAAAATAAGCTGACAGGACAGTTTTTGGCACAAAGTGCTTGAGTATTTAGCGGGTCAGACCCTTCTTCAGACTCCTGACCTGAAACATCACCTATTGTTTTTCTCCAGAGATGCTGCCTGATGCTCTGAGTTACTCCAACACTTTGTGTCTTTCTTCGGTATATACCAGCATCTGCAGTTCTACACAAGATTTGGTAGTTTTGCTGCTATCTGGTTATTTTATGCAAATCAGATTAGCCCTTGGGGACCTTGTGGTACTAGCAAAGATAGCGTATTTAAATTAAAATAGTCGTTAACCTGTAAATGTTGTTGGTTGTAATGTTTTTATTTTATGTCCATTTATAGGTGCTGAAGAGAAAGGACAGGCAATAAAAAGGTGCAGCCCTCTGGCAATTCCGACTGATAACATACCACCTAAATCACCTCGGCCACGTCGTAATATATGGCTTTCTCGTAGTCAGTCTGACTTCTTTACCCGAAAGGTGAGCCGGAAGATTAATGTCCAAGATCCGTACTACACTCCTACCAAGGGAACTGCACACAAAATTAACCCATTCATTGCAAGGCAGGACTTGAAAGGTGGAAAAATAAAATTTGTGGACACACCAAGTAAATCGGTAATATCACTAACGTTCGATCTGCCTTCACCAGATTCAGTTGACTATTCATTCACTTCAATGTCCCAAGTCAAGCAGAACTTTTTTGGCGATTTTCAAGAAACTCTTCTCTGTGAGCGACGGTATCGATCCCTTCCAGGTTCACCTGATTTGCCAACAAAAGAATGTCACAGTTTTGGGCCCTTTTCATTAAGGTTGGGGAAGTGTGACCCATTGCATGTTGGAACTGATGTAAGGCAGAAAGGGTCAAACAGCTCCAAATATTCTGCATCGGAAATTCCACCATTTAAACGTAAACTTCAAACTCAGCAATCTTTAGCATCGGAACAGCATGATGCTGTGGACTGTTCAGGGATCGAGAATGTACCAGGTGTAAATGACCTATGCACGGTTAGCAGAACACAATTAATAACCTTAAAAACCAATGAAAGCTTGACTCTTCATGTTCCGGAGAGTCTCGATTGTAATCGTACAGCAGGAGGTGATGAGCCAAATTTAAATGGTACCTCGTACAGCAACTGGAATCGCTCAACTTCTGGTGAAGAAATGGAGGAGCAAGAAATGCAGAGAGACATGTCAAAATTAGCAATACCGGAATCCAAATCATCTTTTAGTGTCAGTATTGCACTGGAGCGAGATGAAATGGACCCAGGTAACTGTGCTGTCTATGCAGCTGAAGCATCCGATAGGGAAGGGCATTCATCTGTGGTGCTGGCTCCACGCATGGCTTCAAATCCATGTCACCTCCAGTCAAAATGTGATATTTGAAGGCACATTTATGAATATTGTACAGAGATTTCATAACAGTACTTTTTTGCTTAATTAAAAAAAATCCAGTTTTTATTTTGGTATGAAGGATGTGAAAGTCTAGAATTCCAAAGCAATTTTCAAATGTGGATGCTGGTACTATGGATGTTAGTCTATTCTGAGCAATCACTTGATATTTGGTGGTTGGCCAGTAATATAAATTGTTATAATTTATTCAGGTAAACCTTTTCCTTGTTATTTCAAACATTTTATGGAAATAGCATCATAAACCAGCTGTAGGTATCTTCTACTAAATATGATCTGTGCACAAGCCATATATACCCCAGCACCATTCAGTATTTATGGGCTCGAAAAATGTTTTGTACAGATCAGAGCTGACTTTTTTTCAACCTGAAAGCAAATAAAACATTTTAGTTTTTTCTCTTGTGGACTTAAATAGTCATGCTGGCTTCCTTTTTGAATTTGAATTTGTGCTAAATTGAATTTCTTTTTTCTAAAAATTATACTTTTATTTTAAGTATTTAAAACCATTTAATCATATTTTCATGTTGCATCCAAGCCTGCCTTAGATAAAATAACTGTTGCATTTAAGAATAGCCTGCAAATCCAAAGATACCAGTGTGTGTATATATATAAATATACTAAACCACATTGTGTCAATGCGATCTTCTGTCCACACACGGGATATAGTTTTTGATTACATTTGTTTTATTTTAAATGACAAAGTGGACCACAAATGTTTCTTCTTACGAGAAAAGCACTTCATCACTTTCTTTTCTATAGCTTGAAAGATGCTACTACTGTATATTTTGTATTTCAACCTGGACTACTGTAACTAGAGTTGGATGTATTGCCGCAAGGTGCCATGTACATAATTGTTTATGATGGGTCAATTCACAGAATTAGTGCAAACATTTTTTTAATTTGCAAAAATAACCAAGGTGTGTTTATCTTTTACTGTGCAATCAATTCCATTGTAATGAGATTTTATTTGAATTAGTTTTCTTCCCTTGATCTCTTCCAAAAATGTGAACCCCTCTTGCCTATTGCTTTGTAAATGGCCGCTGTGCCATGGTTCAAAAGTGATTTGTTTCCTGCTTCCCTCATTTTACCCCGTGCATACGACCCTGCCCAGATGCTTGCTACTCTACCCTGTGGAGTATCCTTTTTATTTAATCAATTAGATTTTAATAATGGATGTGAATTACGGAACAATTTTATTGTTACATTTTTGTTTAACCAAGGTCTGGATTTAACGTAGATTTGAAATCTTCATGAAGATAAATTAGACCATACAGTTTGCACCTTTGATGGTAAGGTTACCTGGGATTATTGTAACCCATGGTTCAAATTTATTCCAGATTTTCCGACAGCTATGCATTTTGTGTACAAATCTGACATTTTCTACCCCAATCAGTTTTGATATATTGAACAGATGGGAAATGTATTGCCAAGTGTTCAGACCCATGAAATTAAATTCATTAAGCATTGCTTCTTTTTTTTTTTTTTAATTTGCATTATTTTAGTAGTTTTATTTGTGTACAATTATTTTGTGACTTGACCAGTTTTCTTCTTGAATAACATCCGGTTTGACCATCTGGGTTACGGTGAAGAAACAATCCAGTGCTAATCTGTTTACACTTATGTTTTCTTAAAGATCTTTAGTTTTTAAACTGAAAATTCATTCTTAAAATTCACATGTTATTCAGACTACTTGAAGGGCATGGATTGTTAAATCTTGTACAATTTACTTTCTAACCCTTTTTAAAATTTGTTATGGTCATTTTCTATTTTTCTTCTGCACTGGAGGTTTGCAAGACAAATGCACAATTCAATGCTATGGTGAAAATGGTTCATAATATTCACTTAGTTGTGGTATTGAAGCATGACCAAGTAATCTAATACCAGAATGAAAAGGTAATTATCTGCTTCTGTTCAATTTACCATGTTTCTTACTCAAAGATAATTATAGAATTGCACTATGTTATTCCTTCTGACTTTATAATTGCAGCCTTGTGTGAGGGTGAAATGCTGCATGTTGCAGCATAGATTATCTTTTACTTTAATGAGCTTTACTTCTAGGATACAGCTACATTTGCCATGCACCATCTTTCAATTGGATTAGGGTTACCACAACATCTTAAGCGAGAACCAATGCAACTTTGTACTTTTAACTGTTTGTCTCTTAAAATGCCTTTCTTTTGGCTTTATTATTGGCTAAAATTGTGTTAATTGTTCCCAAATAGAATGTTAAACAGTGTGGAAACAAACTAGTGGATTACTGATTACAGGTGGACATAAATACCATATACTGATTTATAACTACTTCCAAATCTATCATTAAACTAAAAAATGAAAGAATTGTTGCACAACAAAGGCACGGGAACGGTTTATTTGAGAATGTAAAATGTGAGGGATGATGGAGATTTTAAAATTCTAGAAAGTCTCAGCATTTCAGGTTGCATCTTTGGAAAGAGATAATAGATCCTCGTAGGTGCTAAATGTTCTATTGATTTCTCTTATTTGTTTTTCTGCATCTTCAGCTTAATATTTTTTTCCATTTACTGGTGACGGTAGGGTCTCATTGCTTTACCATTTTTCTGTTAGTACTTGAACTCATTGCAAGGCAAACAAACAGCTGTCACTTGAAAGATTATTATAGACTTAAATTCAGAATAATATTTATTTACTTGTATTCCATTGCTACTTCTACCTAAGGGTGCCTTGACGTCATGTATGTTATTAACTCATACTTAAAACATTCTGATTGCTCCTTGCCCTTTTTGACTCCCGATCTATCAAGTTTTGTACAAGCCTCAACCTATTTGAGAACCTGCCTGTGATCTGCTGGGTTACCCATTCTCCTTGATAAAAAATGAAGGTGATTGTTTAACAAAAATGGGACCATCCAAATGTCTTGGTTTTCTGTAATGTCCAGAATATGTGCAAGACTCCATTTATATATTTTGAATTGATTCTTGAAGATTTGTAGAAGTGTCTCAACTTAATGCATACTGTGGTTGAAGTGTACAATGTAAAGCGCAAACATGTATGACATGCTGTAGTTACATACATGCACTTGTGTTTTTCCCAAGGTTTTGCACCACTTAAAATTGCTGGAACTTTGAGACTGGAAAAATGATACATTTTTGATCAAAATGAAACTACACGGGCATTTGAGTAGTGCATTAAATTCCTAATTTGGACCTAAATGTAAAATTTTGCACAACTTTCCATTTCTGAATTGAGAATTTTTGCTATTTTGCATTCCAGAAATGGAACCAGGTATGAAAGGGCAGAAACTAAGTGAGATTGAATTTTAAATCTGACTCTGGTTTTCTTTAATCAATGTATAAATAGCTATTTAGTATTGCTGTACTATTAGGAAAGGTGCCAGTTATCAAACACAAGGAAGGTCTATCACACAGCTATAGTGTGTAACTGAACAAAAACATTTAATTTAAGGAATATTTAGCTGAACACGGTCCAAGATCTGATTATTTTCTCATGTAATATTATAGTTTTAAAATGTTCAATATAATAACCGCAAATTATTTTATTGAGCTGAAAGCCTGGCCTTTAATACCCTGGGTAAAATTGCATGTAACAAATGTAACTCAAATTATCTTCAAATTTCTGGCTGCAAGATAATTTCTCAGTACCTGTATTGCTAAAGAGAAAACTGAATGTCCTAACATCTAATACTGACATTGTATTCTGTAGCTGAAGGAAAATCTGAGTTGTCCCTGAACAAAATTATGTAAAATTGCCGTAGAAAAGGCACTACCTACACAAGTTGCCCTACCTTTTCTCTGTAGATTTCAGATCTTTTCATTTGAAGGATTAATTAACTTCATTTCCAAACTTGGAGGAATATGCTGAAGCTTGCACAATGGCTTTTGACAAGGTGCAGATTAATTTTTTAGGCATCTCCACTTAACTATTTACTACTGAGTTATTTTCATAATTATGCTTGTGCCGTCTGTACATGGATTCTTAAAGTATATACAAATATATACCTGTACTTGGGACCCTCTCTGTGTAACAATAAAAATCCATATAGGATATTTGTAATATACTGTGAAGCCATCCCTTCTCTCTACAATATGAAGGGGGACTTTCACCTGGAATCCACCACATCGCTGTGGGCCATGCATGCAGTTTCAGATGGTGTGCAAGTTCAGAGATGAATTGCACAAATCACTATTGGGGATGGTGTAAAGACACAGGATCTTTGAGAAATGTGATGGCCCAATTGAAAAATGATTATGAGTTTGATCTGTGCTCAGAAAAGACTATTAAATTGTTTTCTTTACAATTTCGCCAGTTTTCAATGTAATGAATACTTAACGGTGATCTATCTTGAAGTTCCTGTGAAATGTGCATTTTCAGTGAGTGGAGAGAACTTTTCTCAGCAGCTTTATCCACTTCAAATTCATCACTGAAGCCCATCTGTCTTTTAAATTAGTAACACATTGATTTGAAAATCGCTTATTGCTATAACAGTGTAAATGAGTACTTTGGATTGTGGCTACTGATTTATGAAATGTAATTTACTTTCACATAGCAGGATTTTTGCTTTTCTTGCATTTCTTTGTGGAGTACTTATTGAGGCCAAATGATTCCCTGGTGTGTGAATTTATCAACTAAATGTACAACATGCATTAGACATTTTTGGAAAGGCATTAATTTGTCATTGTTTGGCAAGATGGGAAGAAAATTTACCAATAAAATGTAAGCATTTCAAAACCTAAGTTTGTCTAGACATAATTGTCAAGGTTTAGAATAGTATTGTTACTTGAACCCCAATTAAAATTATGTATGAGTTTGATTATCAGTTGATCTTCTATTAAATCATTTTCATGTGATTCATTTATTTGCAAATCATTAAGTGCAAAAAATAGATAATTATACTCTGAAGTTTGCAGTTGAAAGTTAATTTGCTTTCTTCGGTTCATTTCTCTTTTACATATAATTTTCAGAATGGGCAAATTAATGTATTGGCACTTGCTGTTCTTCACATTTTCATCATTTGAACGGTTTCTGGCTGAACATTTGTGAAACATTAATCAGGAATTTTAAGGGGAACTCCTCCTTCCACATGGCCATTTAAAGCACATCAAATAAAACTATTCTGTTAAATTTATAATGTCAGTTTCATCTGCATATTTAAGACAAACTAAGTTTTTGCAGAAGAATGGTGAACAGACCCTGGGCACTAATTATTTTTTGAGACAGCATGAAAATGGAAACTCCTGCTTAAACCTCTTACCCCCCCCCCCCCCTCCCCTCCCACACACACACACACATATGGAAATGCTATTTTTCAGCGCGCAAGGCAGCCATTCATGGATACTCAACACTTTTAGTTAAATTTATGGAGACTAATTTTAAAAAATAATTTGGTGCTAGGCTCTGCGGTAATTGGCAACTGATTACTTTTGCTGATCATTGGTATTATTTTGGTATCGGTGAAGTAGGTATTCATTCCACCAAGGTTATTTGGAGTCGAGTTTCCATCTGCTATCATTTTTCTTTGGAAAAAGTGGGAACTAATTGCATGTTTGCATTAAAAATCAACGTGGCAGCAAAAAATGTAACATTCTTGTAAGGGCATTTGGAAAATGTGAAAAATTACTGAATTGTAACAGTACCAAATGTAAACAAATTATCTTTTCTAGAAGCAAATCCTCAAAGCTTGCCGATCTTTGCGAGCAAGCTTTGTTTTTATTGATAGGCAATTGAAGCCTGTTTGAGACTTGGAAATTATTTTTGTAATGATTATGGAGAAATCCTTGAATTTTAATTGTTTGGTACATTTACCACTGCAGATGATCTGGTTGTATAGTGTAATCTACAATTTGTAATTTTCTAGGAATCTCATTGTAAAAAGTCGAACAAATTTGCTTATGCACATTCAGACGTTCACTTGGTCATGCATGTTTTATTGTGAAAAATGGAACCTGCAAACAATGGATTATTAACAAGATGCTTATGTAAATCCAATTTACAAGTATGGGCACTGAAGAGATGTTAAACCTGAATTTCATTTTAAAAATCAATCTGGAATTGAAACTTGATCAATGATTTAAAATTTTACTGTTCTGCTCCTTTGTTGCAACACTGAATAATGACAAATGATTGGAGAAAATTTGCAGTTGCAAAGAGTAACTTGAATGATAAAGTCTTGCAGTGACAGTTTGTTAAACGGAACTGTTCCTTTCCAATTTAATAGGAGAGCCGAAAATTCAGAAATGAACACTAATTACCTAGCAATTGTGAAACTACCATGTTCTGAGAAATGTGTGCTACATTGGGGAAGTCACTGAATAGGATGTGTTTTGTGATAGCATCATGAAAGTGCTGTTTTAATGTCTACTATAGAGCATTAGTTAAATTGAAAATGCCATCTATCTTGTTCAATTGCATCTCAACTATACTTGTATCATGTATTTTCTGCGGATTTAGAAGTATGTAATGCTATCATTACAATAATGATTTGCTCATTCAAGCGTGATATATTTAAATTATAACATGTTCATTTTAACAGGTGATATTAGACACTTAAATGACTAGATCATTTGCACTTGTAATGAAGCCCTTACATTGTGTCACTACATTTTTATGCAAAATTCCTTTTTGCAACAGGAAGAAAATGTTTATGTAGATCTATTTTCTTATTTATGAAGGAGTTTGATATGTCTTAAATTCAGAATATAATAAAAATATATAATTTAAAGAACATTGTGGCAAGTTTATTTGTGACTGAGAAACAATTTGAAGTGCTTTCTGAACCATAATGCTGGAAATATTAACATTCTTCCAAGTTCAGATCTAATGAATGGTCTTGAATTTGAAATGATAAATGTTTCTGCAGGTGGTCCCATGCCAACCAAGCGTTTTCTAATTTTATTTCGGATGTTCTCTGCAGTTTCTTTTATACTTGAATTGACAAATCGTAATATTGTGAAGCTTGAAAGGGTTCAGAGAAGATTTATGTGGATGTTGCCAGGACTAGAGGGCTGAGCTATAGGGAGAGGTTGAGTAGGCTGGCTCTCTATTCCTTGGAGTGCAGGAGGATGAGGGGTGATCTTATATAGAGGTGTATAAAATCATGAGATGAATAAATCGGGTAAATGCACAGAATGTCATGCCCTAAGTGGAGGAATTGAGGACCAGAGGAAATAGGTTCAAAGTGAAGGGGAAAAGATTTAATAAAAGGATTCTGAGGGGTAGCTTTTTCACACAAAGGGTGGTAGGTGTATGGACCAAGCTACCAGAGGAGGTACTTGAGGCAGGGATTATCCCAACATTTAAGAAATGGACAGGTACGTGTATAGGACAAGTTTGGATAGATATGGACCAAATGCAGGCAGGTGGGACTAGTGTAGCTGGAACATGTTGGCCGGCGTGGGCAAGTTGGGCTGAAGTGCCTGTTTCCACACTGATTCACTCTGACTATGTAAACCACATACCAAATTGTCCATAAAACAATGCACATATTACTACGGGGATCAACATTTTATTTAATCTCTTTATCATTACAGGAGTACTTCATTTTGGAAGTACTCTGCAATGTCTTGGGCCTAACTAGCTTCAGCTTTAATCTAAGCCCATGGCTGCCTTCATTTATATTCATAAAAAAACCCCAAAGGCTGATCTATCTATACTATTACTAAAACTCTCATCTTGACCACTTCCGGTCTGCGTTGTAATTATATTTGCACAAAAACCCTACCGTATATCACTAGGATTTATTTGTCACCTTACCACCGTTCCCTGCTCCAAGCGCACCAAGTTTTGTTCCGATCGGTGAAATATGAGAAAAGTTATGGAGGTTTAAAAAATCGTGAGATCAGCAGATCGGTCTTCTCGCCTGTCAGTCACCATGAACGTAACGCCCCTTCCGGCACCCGCTGGAGAATAAAGCCCCGGAGGCGGGGCTGAGAAAATAAGCTGTGCTGATTGAGGCCGCAAGAGTGGAGTCGGTTAAGCCGGTGAAAAAAAGCCGTGTGAAAGCCGCTGTGGAGTCGGGAGGTGCCGTGTGGTGCGTGGCTGCTGAGTGGAGTCTCCACCCCACACCCCTCCTTTATCCCGTTCCTCCCCCCCACACACCATCCAGTCAAGAGGGAAGATAGTACGAGCTGTGGATTGAGGGGTGAAGGAGGACTGGTTGGTGGATGATTGATTGCAGGAAGATGTGGCTTATGGTGGGGTCAATTTGCAGATATAGGAAAAGAATGGTGTGCAGGCAGTAGGGTGAAAGATGAGTAGGTTTTCAGGGAGGTGGGGTGAGAGTAGTACAGGAAAGGAAATGGGAGAGAGCACTCCAATCACTACATGATAAGTTTTCATGAAAAAGCATATTTCCGATTCCTGGAATGGAAGGTCAGGCCTTAAGAGCAGACGAAACATAGAAAATAGGTGCAGAAGGAGGCCATTCGGCCCTTTGAGCCAGCACTGCCATTCATTGTGATCATGGCTGATCATCCCCAATCAATAACCCGTGCCTGCCTTCTCCCCACATCCATTGATTCCACTAGCCCCTAGAGCTCTATCTAACTCTCTCTTAAATCCATCCAGAGATTTGGCTTCCACTGCCCTCCGGCAGGGAATTCCACAAATTCATAACTCTCTGGGTGAAAACGTTTTTTCTCACCTCGGTCTTAAATGGCCTCCCCTTTATTCTAAGACTGTGGCCCCTGGTTCTGGACTTGCCCAACATTGGGAACATTTTTCCTGCATCTAGCTTGTCCAGTCCTTTTATGTTTCTATAAGATACCCCCTCATCCTTCAAAATTCCAGTGAATGCAAGCCTAGCCTTTTCAATCTTTCCTCGTATGACAGTCCCGCCATCCCAGGGATCAATCTCGTGAACATCCGTTGCACTGCCTCAATCACAAGGATGTCCTTCCTCAAATTAGGAGACCAAAACTATACACAATACTCTAGATGTGGTCTTACCAGAGCCCTATACAACTGCAGAAGAACCTCTTCACTCCTACACTGAAATCCTCTTGTTATGAAAGCCAACATTGTATTAGCTTTCTTCACTGCCTGCTGTACCCGCACGCCAACTTTCAGTGACTGGTGTACGAGGACACCCAAGTCTCGCTGCACCTCCCCCTTACCTAACCTAACCCCATTGAGATAATAATCTGCCCCCTTGTTTTTGCCACCAAAGTGGATAACCTCACATTTATCTATATTATACTGCATCTGCCACACATCTGCCCACTGACTCAACCTGTCCAGGTCACCCCGCAACCTCCTGACATCCTCTTCACAGTTCACACTGCCACCCAGCTTTGTGTCATCCGCAAACTTGCTAGTGTTGCTCCAAATTCCCTCTTCCAAATCATTAATATATATGGTAAACAGTTGCGGCCCCAACACCGAACCTTGCGGCACTCCACTCACCACTGCCTGCCATTCTGAAAAGGACCCGTTCACTCCTACACTTTGCTTCCTCTCTGCCAACCAATTTTCTATCCATGTCAACACTCTAATTTTAACCAGTCTCCCGTGCGGGACCTTATCAAAGGCTTCTGAAAGTCTAGACACACTTCATCCATTTTACTTGTCACATCCAGTCAAGCATGATTTCCCTTTCATAAATCCATGTTGACTTGGACTAATCCTTTTACTGCTATCCACATGCCCCATTATCACCTCTTTAATAATTGACTCCAGCATCTTTCCCACCACCGGTCAGGCTAACTGGTCTGTAATACCCTGTTTTCTCTCTCGTTCCTTTCTTGAAAAGTGGGATAACATTAGCTATCCTCCAATCCACATGAATTGATCCTGAATCTATTGAACATTGGAAAATGATCACCAATGCATCCACTATTTCCAGAGCCACCTCCCTGAGGACCCTGGGATGCAGACCATCCCAGGGGATTTATCATCCTTCAGTCCCATTAGTCTACCCTATACTATTTCTTGCCGAATGAACATTTATTTCAGTTCCTCTTCCCCCTTAGATCATGTCTTCCAGTACATCTGGGAGATTGTTTGTGTCTTCCTTAGTGAAGACAGATCCGAAGTACCTGTTCAACCCTTCTGCTGTTTCCTTGTTACCCATAATAATTTCACCCGATTCTGCCTTCAAGGGACCAACATTTGACTTTGCTACTCTTTTCCCCTTAACATATCTAAAGAAGCTTTTACTGTCCTTTATATTCCTGGCTGGCTTCCCCTCGTACTTCACCTTTTCAGCCCGTATTGCCCGTTTTGTTTCCTTCTGTTGTCCGATGAAAGTTTCCCAATCCTCTGGCTTCCGGCTACTCTTTGCTGTGTTATACATCTTTTCTTTTAGTTTTATTCTATCCGTAACTTCTCGTCAGCCACGGTTGCCTCCTACTCCCCTTAGAATCTTTCTTCCTTTTTGGAATGAAATGATCCTGTGTCTTCCGGATTATGCCCAGAAATTCCTGCCATTGCTGTTCCACATTCATTCCTGCTAGGATCCCTTTCCAGTCTACCTTGGCCAACTCCTCTCTCATGCCTTCATAGTCCCCTTTGTTCAACTGCATCACTGACACTTCTGATTTAACCTTCTTCTCAAATTGCAGATTAAAACTAATCGTATTATGATCACTACCTCCAAGCGGTTCCTTTACCTCGAGTTCTCTTTATCAAATCTGGTTCATTAGACAATACTAAATCCAGAATTACCTTTTCTCTGGTCGGCTCCATTACAAGCTGCTCTAAGAACCCATCTCGGAGGCACTCTACAAACTCTCTTTCTTGGGGTCCTGAACCAACCTCATTTTCCCAGTCTGCCTGCATATTGAAATCCCCCATCACTACAATGGCATTACCTTACATGCCAGTTTTAACTCCTGTTGCAACTTACACCCTACATCCGGGCTACTATTTGGGGGTCTCCAGATAACATCAATTAATGTCTTCCTGCCTTTACAATTTACTCAATCCACAGAGACTCTACCTCGTCAGTCCCTATGTCTTCCTTCGCAAGGGACTGAATTCCATCCCTCACCAGCAGAGCTACCCCCCCCCCCCCTCTTCTGCCCACCAGCCTGTCCTTTCCATAGGATGTATAACCCTGAATATTAAGTTCCCAGGCCCGTACTCCTGCAGCCACGTCTCAGTAATCCCCACAATGTCATATCTACCAACCTCTAACTGAGCCTCAAGCTCATCTACTTTACTTCTTATACTTCGCGCATTTATATACAATACTTTTAATTCCTTACGCATCTCGCCTTTCACATCGATCCCTATTACACTTGGTCATACTCTCCTATCCCTTTGTGAGCTTTCTTTCCCGTTAATTCTGGGGTCATTAACTATCCCTTTACTCTCTTTCCCTTTAACTCCGTCCTTGACTATCCCATTTGACACCCCCCACCCCCTTTAGTTTAAAACCACCCGTATAGCAGTGGCAAACCTGACTGCCAGATTGCTGGTCCCCCACCTATTACTGTACAAAGCCCCTTTTGTACAGTTCCCCCTTAAAGCCCTGTCCCACTGTACGAGTTCATTCAAAGAGTCCTCCCGAGTTTGCCCTGATTCGAACTCGAAGAATTACAGTAATGGCCGCTCGCAGGTACTCGGGGCATTCGTCGACATTTTTCAACATGTTGAAAAATATTCACGAGTCTTCCCGAGCTTACCGCGTTTCCCGAGTACCTGCCAATAGCGTTACGAGCTGCTAAGAGACGTCCCCGAGCTCCGACGTAACTGCTACGTTCATTCTACGTACTTACCACGAGTTTGATTTTTTTTTTTAAACTCGGGAGAGCACTTGAATGAACTTGTACAGTGGGACAGGCCATTACTCCAAAACACATCCCAGTGGTCTAAGAATCCAAATCCCTGCCCCCTGCACCAGTTCCTTAGCCACCCATTCAGGTCCAGTCTCCCTGTTCCTGCTCTCGCCAGCACGAGGAACTGGAAGCAAACCGGAGATAACCACCCTAGAGGTCCTGCTTTTCAGCATTTTTCCGAGCTCTCTAAAGTCACGCTGCAGAATATTCATCCCCTTCTTTCCAACCTAGTTTGTGCCGACATGCACTACCACTTCCGGCTGTTAACCTTCGCCCTTGAGGATTTTCTGCGCATCCTGGATTCTGGCACCAGAGAGGCAACACACCATCCACGAATCCCGTCTGTTGCCGCAGAAACCCCTGTCCGTACCTCTCACAATGGAGTCTCCAACTATCAAGGCGCTGCCTGACGTCGGCTTCTTTGGTTTTGGCTCAACAGCATTTTTGCTTCGCAAGCCAGTCCGCTGCCCAGTGTGTTAACGTCTTCTGTCCCAACAGATTCTAAGTGGGTGAACCTGTTCTCAAGAGGTACAACACCCGGGGACCTTTGCATTCCATGTTTCCTTCCATTTCTCACCGTTACCCACCTTCTCTCTTCCAGTACCTTAGGTGCAACAATCTTACTGTAGGTCTTGTCGAGGAACTACTCCGTTTCTTGGACGAACCTTAGGTCATCCACTTGCTGTTCAAGGAGGAACTGCAGATGCTGGAAGATTGAGGTACACAAAAATGCTGGAGAAACTCAGCGGGTGCAGCAGCATCTATGGAGCGAAGGAAATAGGCGACATTTCGGGCCGAAACGTCGCCTATTTCCTTCGCTCCATAGATGCTGCTGCACCCGCTGAGTTTCTCCAGCATTTTCATCCACTTGCTTCTCCAGTTCCCCAACATGGTCCTTCAGGAGCTGTACCTGGATGCACTTCTCACATTTGCAGCAGCCAGAGGCACCAGTGGTGTCCTTGACCTCCCACATCCTGCAAGCATCACACTGATTCAGCTTGCTTGGCATTTCCTTCTTTCGCTTCTCCCCCTCCAGCGTTTGGTGTGGCAGAACAGGGAGGAAAGGGATGTCACCCTTTCAAGTATCAGGATGGGAGGAGATATAGTCTAGCTAGCTGTAGATGTCAGTGGGTTTATAGTGAATATTATTGGTATGGTGTGTTTCCTGAGATGGAGACAGCAATGTCGAAAATAGAGCATTGGAAATGGTCTAAGTGAGTTGTGTTCCATCTGGGTGCAGGGTACAGCAGCAATAGTGTTAGTAAGGACAGTTTGGAACAAAGTGCTGGAGTAAATCAGCAGGTCCGCCGGCAGTTCTGAAGAACATGGGGGTGGGGGGGGGGGGGGGTGGTTAGCAGGTGCCTAGACAAAGGCCAGATGTGAAAAGGCAGGTGTGAGACAAAAGAATTGAAGGAATCTTTGAGGCAGAGGGGAAATTGATACAGATCCAGGTGAGCGGTGGTGAAAGGGCAGTGGGGGGCAGTTACTTAAAATTGGACAATTCAATGTTCATACCAACTGGCTGTAAGCTGCCCAACTGGAATACGAGGTGCTATTCCTCAAGTTTGCAAATGCCTCGCGTCCTGGCAATGGAGTCCCAGGACAAAGGGTCAGTATGGGAAGAGCAGTTAAAATGGTCAGCAACCAGGAGATCGAGTAGGCCACGGCTGATCAGGCACAAGCGTTTGGCAAAATGGCCACTGATTCTACACTTAGTTTCACTGATGCACAGGAGACCACACCAGGTACATTGGATGCATAGAAGAGGTGCATGTGAACCCGTTTCACCTGGAAAGGCTGTTTGGGTCCCTGGATGGAGGCGAGGCAGGAGGTATAGGAACAAGTGTTGCATCTCCTGTGGTTGCAGGGGAAAATACCTCGGGAGGGATGAGTGCCCCAAGGAGTAGTAGTGGGAGTAGTCTGCGGAAGATGGAAAGGGGTGGGGAGGGAGATGATGTTGGAGGTGACAGAAATGTCAGAGGATGATGTGTTGGACACAGAGGCTGGTGGGGTGAAAGGCAAGGACATGGGGAACTCTTTGTTCCGTTGGGAGGGCTGGGATGGGTGAGGAAGTGGGAAAGTCAAGTCTGTTCACTGTGATGGAGACAGAAAGATCAAGATGAGACGGGTGTCAAATATATAGTCCCAAGTAAATTTGAAGTTAATGTAATCCAGTTCTGCACAGGGGCAGGAGACAGCCCCAATGCAGTCATTGCTGTAGCGGATAAAGAGTTGGGGGATGGTGCCAGTATGCATTTGGAACAAGGACTGTTCACATAACCAACAAAAAGGTAGGCATGTCTGGGGATAGACACACAATTGTTGGTGTAACTCAGTGGATCAGACAACAACTCCTGAGAAAATAGATGGGGGTGGGGGGGGGTTGGTAGGTTGGAATCAAGGTATTTGGAGACTGCTTCTTTGGGGCAGGAGCAAGCAGAAACTAAGTCTGGCAAAGCGGGACTGGGAAATCAATAAAGTTAGATACTTGGGAGGGGAGATTACCAGAGGGCATGAGATCAGAAATAGTCTGGGAGCTAATGGCCCGGTGTTCATCTGTGGGATCAAGGGGTAGGTATGAGGTGTCCGAAAGCTGGCAATGGGGTCGGCCTGGTAGAGGTTAGGGAGTTTAATAACAAAGTTGGGATTGTTAATGAGTGAGATGGGGGGGGGGGGGGGGGGGGGGGGGGGGGGGGGCATGTGTTCAGTAGGAGTGAGATTGGAGTGGGCAATGGGAGTAAAATAGTCAAGATGGCTTTTGCGTCAGCAGTCGGAGATACAAAGGTTCACGGAGTGTAGAAGGCTGGCAGGGGAAGTCGATGACGAAGAAGAATGTTGAAGAAGGGGTCATCACTGGGTGGCGAGAACGCCTTACCAGTGAAAAAGGACCAGTGGCAGAGATGACTGAAGAGTTCAACGTCATGACGGGCCTAAATTTTGGAACAAAACCTTTTAATTGCTGCAACAAAGATTAAACAAGTTCCCCTCCCTGTACATACTCGCCGTTGTTCTTTCCCTGAACGATTTCTCTTTTAACCCCTCACTTACTACAAATTAGCAATGTAGCCATGGGACCTCCTAAATTTTGTGAAAGATTCTCAAGTGAAAATTTAAAATTTTTGAATTGATCTCAGAATAATACCTTGTGGAAAAAGAGTCCACTGTTGATATTTAAAATCTTTATCGGAATCCATTTTGAAGGTTGTACAATTACATTGTTTTACAACATAAATTAAAGAAACAAAGTGAAACGATTTTGGCATTCACACAAAGCCTATAGCTATTTAAAAGTACTCTGCCTCCTCGGTATCCTTTTAGACTTAAATTTATCACATGCTTTAAACAAGAGGGGAAACAAACGATTTGCTTAAACTTTATTTCTAAAAATAATTGCCATAAATTTCTTTGTTCAAGCCCTCAGAGTTTGCCCCAAACTAACTCAATCTTCACTTTGTGAGCTTTTGAAGATTTTGAAAATGAACTTTTACAAATCTGCAATGGTATGGATTTCCCACTCAGGTAAAGTTTATTGTGGCAGTCAGGGAGCCAGGGATCCATAGCTGTGCTGTTTTCACTATTTTTCCACTTTAAAATATACGCCATTATAAATCCAGTCATGAAAGCATCAAAGCCTGCACGGTGAGTACCTCCCTCAGATTTTTCCATATTCTTCTTTTCCACCACAGTTTCAGCTCCTGGGCAGGTTTGATCATATGGGTTATTTTCCTTTTTATTGTCACTTAAAACATTCCCCTGTATTTCAGTTCCGTCACAGAGATCATCTTTCGTTTCCTTCTCCCCACACTGCCCATCTGAAGCTTGTTCATCACATAAAAGCTTTGCCTGAGATTCTCCAGTGTCCATTATTTCTGGCTGCTCATCACTGCTGCCACACAGCAACTTGCGTGGAGGACCTTCAGTGGGAGTCACGTTATCTAAGGATCCGGGTGCGGCAGGGTTGTCACTCTTATCCGCTGATGACTGTTTCCGTCTTCTTCTGGCCTTTTTCCTCTTTCTTTTAACGTCTTTCATCCGTTCATCTTCATCAATGATGAGGTCAATATTGTGTGACAGCGTGCAGTTCATTCCATTTTGACACCAGCCATAAGCCTTTTCAAAGACAAGTCATAAGAACATAAACAGGAGTTGACTACTTGACTCCCTCATACCTGTTTCACTGAACTATTTGATCTTGTATCTCAAGCATTTTTATGTAGTTACCAAATGGTTTAGAAGGATATCAGCCAAACACAGCAAATGGAGCTAGCCGAGGCATATCTTTGTCAGTATAGACAAGTTGGGCCGAAGTTGGTCCCTTTACATCAAAAAAACTGATCTGTCAAGTATGCACTCAGCAATTTCATAGCACTCTTTAGCAGAGAATTCCAAAGATAGTGAAGAATTCTCTTAGTTTTGCATGGCCAATGTCTTATTTTGATTGTGACTTCAGGTTCTGCACACCTTGCATTGATCGTCATACTGTATATGAATTAATGAAGCTTCAGCAAAATCATCTAAATCTAAATTCTCCTCACTAATTAATATGGTGAACATGTGTTGAACGCCCTTTATCACATATCTTTCCTTAAAACAATATTCCAGAAGAGGTCTCACCATTGCCCAGTACCTGTTGCACTAAGACATCATGTAGTCAAATCAGCATTCAATACAGACAAATATGCCATTGGCTTATTACTTGTTATCTGCAGAGTAACCTGTGGTGATTTGTGCACTTGGATCCCACTGAGCACCATCACATTGCACCCTCATCATTTCAAATATATTCCACTTTATTTTCCCCATATTATATTCTTTCTGCCATGTCCTCTCCAATTCACCATCTATTTACTTCATGCTCACCACACTTGGTACTCTGATTGAAATCACTGATAGATTATGAACAGCTGTGGCGCCAGCGCCTCATGAGTCATTGCCACCCAATTCAAAAATGATCTGAACATTCCGACTTGGTGTATTCTGCCCGTTGATTAATCTTCAATCTACGGCAGAATTCACCCCATTTCTATATGTTTTAACTTTCCAAGCCTGGTGTGGCATATCATTGGGCTCGCTACCCTCAAGTATTCCCATGACATACTGTGCCCCCCCATAATGTTTGGGACAAAGACCCAACATGTATTTGCCTCTGTACTATGTCCATGAATCGCAGACTTCAAGCAGTCATTGTTGGCAAAGGATGTGCAACAAAATACTAAACATGACTACTTTCATTTACATGACATTGGTGTGTCCCAAACATTATGGTTTCCTGAAATGGGGGGGGGGGGGGGAAGACTATGTTGTATTTTAAACACTGCTGTATTTTTACATGGTGAAACCAAAATGTATAAAAATTGACTTTATTAAAATCTGACAATGTGCACTTTAACCGCATGTATTTTTTTAATATTACAAATCTCAAATTGAGGAGTACAGAGGCAGATAAATGATGGGTCTTCGTCCCAAACATTATGGAGGGCACTGTGACCCCCCCCCCCCCCCCCCCCCTGTACCAGACTGTGATGCAGCCCGTCAGCAGGCCCTCGATTGTGCAATTATAGAATTATAGAAGTATGTGAGGATGCTGGCGTGCATGCCAAACTTCCTCAGTCTTCTCAGGAAAAAGAGCCGCTGGCGGGCTTTCTTAGTTATTGTGTCCGTGTGCAGTGTCCAAGAGAGGTCCTCAGTGACGTGCACACCGAGGAACTTGAAGGAACTAAAATGTCTAGTTATTCCATGATTGCTTCAGGGATTTTATTCCAAAATGTTTAAAGGGAAACATTTACCTGTCCAAGTAAGTTTCACTGGAGGAATTATATGGAAAAGGGCACAATTTATAAGCACAAATTTACCAAAAACAAAAAAAAATGTTGCCAGTTATACTCACAGAAAAACGTTCACATATTCCCACTTTGCTCTGTTCTGTAACTTCCTTGTCGGCCTCTGGGAGGTTGCAGTACCGATAGTCAATATAATCTTCAAATACCTGTTGGTAATTACAGAACTCAATGGAGAGATGGCTGCCAATAGCATCAGTTAATCTGGTATTCTCTCTCCTGCTGCAAATTGAAACAAGTATCAACTTATTTGCATCCATAATTCTTTAGGACTTCAGGCATGAGAAAAGACTAAGTATACTGATGTTTACAATCCACTAGAGGTCAATAAAGAGCTATAAAAACTTCTCTACATCGGCGAGACCAAGCGCAGGCTTGGTGATCGTTTCGCTGAACTCAGTCAGTCTTAACTTACCTGATCTTCAGTTGCTCAGCACTTCAACTCCTCCTCCCATTCCGAATCTGGCCTTTCTGTCCTAGGCCCAGCGCAAATTGGAGGAACATCACCTCATATTTCATTTGGGTAGTTTACACCCCAGCATGATGAACATTGACTTCTCTAACTTCAAATAGCCCTTGCTTTCCCTCTCTATCCCCTCCCCAGTTCTCCCACCGGTCTTACTGTTTCCGACTACATTCTATCTTTGTCATGCCCACTCCCCTGACATCAGTCGGAAGAAGGGTCTTGACCCGAAACATCACCCATTCCTTCTCTCCAGAGATGCTGCCTGTCCCGCTGAGTTACTCCAGCATTTTGTGTCTACCTATAGAAACAACAAAATCGGCTCCAAACGGCAGAACAGTATTGCACCCTTCCCCAGATTATTTTTACTGGAAGTTAATTTTATGCAAATATATCTTTTGCAGAAACTAGCCCACAAAAATACTATGTAGGATATGACAGTCTGGAGTAACAGCATGAATTTCTCTCCTCAGATGCTTTAATCTTTTGCTATTTATTTTGTTTGTAGCTCAGATTACTTGTACAATGGAATGAAATAATTTTCCATTCAGTCTGAAATTTAGTATCGTTAGGACCCTGCATCTGATCAAAACAGTGCCTTCCTCTTTAGTTCTTTGCTCAGTTCCGACTCTTATTCAATTCAAAAGTTCAAGCTCCATTCCAGTGATTTGAAGTGACCATGTCTGACACTGCAATGTAGTACTGGGAAGTGCTTCCTTTAAGACAGACTGCTAAAACGACTTTTCTTTCCTGCTCAAGATCAATGCTAAAGTTCCCTGGCATTAAATAAAACAATGTACTTATCGTCCTGATCAAATTATGTTCTTCAATCACTCGTTTCAAATATTTCACACTTTAAATGTATTGTGGCTGTTGCAATTTGCGACAGAATGCTTTTTTTTTACCTCCAGGTTTTCCACCAATTATAAAAATGAACATTACACCACACACAAAAAAAATGTTTAGAGTGTTCATCATCCCCATTTATATATTTATTTTATTGCATTGCTCTTTTAATTCAGAAAACCAGTTTGTGTTACTTACCATTTTTTGTAGGCATACTCCAAATAGGAAGAAACAAAGCGAGTCTCAAATTCTGAGGCATATTTGGTATCATAAACCCCTGCTGGAAACATCTCAGATAGGTCAGCTATGAAGGTCATAAGTTGGTCTGGTAGTTGGGCATAAAAAGACTGGTACAGGAATGCCACGTCTATTAGTCCATTGTGAAGAATTAAAGGCTTCTTTGACTGAATAATTTCTAGGAACAGACCTCTAATATTCTGGCCACGACATTCGTTGGGCTGCAAGGAAATATATCACAAAAAGATATTTAGTTTAAGTGCACAGCGAGTTAAATTATTTACATTTCAAGACTGTACCCAGTTGTTGGAATGAAGGGATCTTAGTTGTCATGAATCCTCAATAGAAAATATTTGGACAGCATCATGGACAGTTTTATGTTACGAATTGGTCCTTAACTACACAGACTTCAAGACCAGTTGACTATTTTTGGTCTTGTAGACTTGTTCTTTTGAGACCGGAACTGTGGCACTGGGTTCGAGTGAAGCAAAGAAAGTACTTTAAAATTGACCAAGGTTTAGCTGCTTGTGATTGATCATAATGGTATCTGAAGTGGGAAACAGTCTCATGAAGCTTTGTTCACAACAATGGGATTACACATTTGCTTTGTGTTGTAAAATGGAGCTAATCTTTAAAACTGCACACCATACCTAAGGTTATCTGAACTTTATTTGAGCTGAATGTCTGTATTTGGATATGTTCATAGGCCAAGCTATGAGCATAACCATGGTCACTGCATACAAGCCATTGTATACTTCATTGGAAGCAACAGCAAGAAGATCCATCCATATACACATCCCATCTACCAATCTGCCCCTGCCGCATCATATTGCTTTTGACTAATAAAGGTTTATGGTTAAACCCTGGAAAACATGGACCCCTTCCCACATCTAGGGTGCCACTCTCAGTGAAAACAGGCATAGATGTTGAAATAAACCACTGCATTTTGTGTGCCAACAATCTTTAGTTGTTGAGTGAAAAGACATTTGAAAAATCAGTACCACAGACCCGGTATGAAACGCATGGTCTATTAAGCAGCATTGGTCGCTGCCCTCCTATTTGCCTCAGAGACTAGGATCACCCACAGAATGCATCTTAAGGCATTGGGATAAATATTAGCAACACCATCCTAGGTCCTGAGGGACTGCAGAAGAAGCCTAGTGGCTGAGCACAAATGCAGTACAGGTGCACAACCTTTTATCCGAAAGCCTTGGGACCGGACACTTTTCGTAATTCAGAATTTTTCGGCTTTCGGAATGGAAGATTTTTAGCGTAGATTTTAACGGCTGGCGGAGTGGCAGAGTGCTCGGCTCATATCCGCAAGGTCGTGAGTTTGCGCCTCGATCCCGGCAGTTACTCGATCGCGAGTTTGAGTCTTCAATGTAGTTTTTTCTTGCAGAATAGGAGAGAATAGGGAGGGTTAGGCTGGGATCATTCTCTGCGAGATGATCTTAGTGCGGGAGACAAGTGTAGGAGAGGTGTACTGACTGTGTGGGCAGAACTTTGGAAGTGATTGCCCACCATTCTCAAAGGCCGCTGTGTCTCCCTGTCCCTCCAACTCCAGAGGAATCCGCTCCCCGATTGGGCCGCTACGGCGACAAGTGGCAGTTCGCCCACAGCCCGAGCTGCGCCCCCTCATCCGCAACCTGGGTTCCTCTGGAGTTGGAGCGGGGCTGGGCTAGAGTTGTTGCTGGCTGTGAGTCTCTGGGATCTCCATGCTTGCAGTGGGCCTGGGGGTCGGTGTCCTGATGAGGGGGCGCAGCTCGGGCTGTGGGCGAACTGCCACTTGTCGCTGTAGCGGCCCATCGGGGAGCGGCTTCTGGTGGTCCTGACGTCTCTCAGTTCCTGTCCAGGGGGTGGCCGGAGACGTCAGGACCAACAGGAACCCGTTCCCCGATGCGCCCCTACAGCGACAAGTGGCAGTTCGCCCACAGCCCGAGCTGCGCCCCCTCATCCGCAACCCGGGTTCCTCTGGAGTTGGAGCGGGGCTGGGCTAGAGTTGCTGCTGGCTGTGAGTCTCTGGGATCTCCGTGCTTGTAATTGGTATCCCGGTGTCCTGACGTTTCCGGCCACCCCCCTGGAATGGAGCTGAGACTGGGAACTGTACCGCTCTTGCCCCCTCCCTCTGCAACTGCAAACAACCCCACAGTTCCCAGTCTCAGCTCCTGTACAGGGGGTGGCCGGAGACGTCACAGCCCGAGCTGCGCCCCCTCATCCGCAACCCCAAGACCAAGATGCACCTTGCACACCATCAGCTTCTGTCCCTACGGGGAGCGTGTTCCTCTGGAGTTGGAACGGGGCTGGGCTGCTGCTGGCTGTGGGTCTCTGGGATCTCCGTGCTTGCAGTGGGCCTGGGGGTCGGTGTCCCGTTGGTCCTGACGTCTCCGGTGATTGGCACTGGCTCCGACGTGAAGACAGTGCAAAACCCCCGCGCCGGTGCAATGGGGGGGGGGCGACTGGAGAGGGGAGGGAAGGGGTCACACACATGGCCTGGAAGCAGAGGGGTGTAGGTGGGGTGAAACTGAAGGGAGCGACAATTTGCTGCTGCCTGCCCGCTGAGTTAAAAAAATTCCCACGCAAGACTCACGATACACTGTGTATCGTGAGTCTACCGTGGGAACTTTTTAACCCAGCGGGCAGGCAGCAGCAGATTGTCAATTATTAACCCTCCCGCGCAATATACCCTCACCTTCTCTTTTATGAATGGGGATTTAGTTCCCCTTTCTTCGAGGACCGACCGGAGGTTCCGCTGTCACCTCTGCGGGCCGCCCTCGGTGAACGTCTTCAAGGACCTTTCTTCAAGGACCGAAAAAATGTCCGCTATTCGGAGCTTTTCGTTATTTGGATCGTCGGATAAAAGGTTGTGCACCTGTAGTAATAGATCTCACAGAAATCAGTGAAATCAACATTCTTCCCACCATTCACTGCAACAGTGATTAACACTGCATGGTGTTGGAAGGGTAGCATAAATAGAAATTCTGAATTGATTATACATTTGACACAGATCAAAAACAGTTGAACAAAATGTACTGTTACCTTGTCATTCCCTTTATGATATGGAATCCCTTTGGCATATTGTTTATTAAAATCAAAGCCATGCTGGACCAGGAACTGGACTGACTGTGGCTCAATTACATATTCATCCATGCACAGTAGCATGAGGTTGTACACTTGGCTCAAGTAGGTACCTGGCTGAAATATTTATAGAGTTAATCAGCTAATTACTAACACAACATGAATTATAGTAATTATAATCATATTAAAATAATCTAGTGATGCAAATCTGCACTCTGTTTCTTCCCCTTTCCTCTACATATTGAACTTGAGTATAGCGTTGATTGTATTTAGTTATGGTATTATCTAATCAGTTTGGATAGCATGCAAACATTTTCACTGCATCTCAATACACGCGGCCATAATAAACCTAAATCTAAATATTTCATTAAAAAAATATTTGTAAAGTCCTGTTATAACAATAAGAGGAAAACTGCATTGCAAATATCCTAACACCTTATAATACATGTAACAACTGTAGACAACATTAAAGGGATTGAAAGCACAATAGTTAGTAAAGGAGCACCAGCTACTGTACCTCCACTATTTGAAGTCAGAGAACAGCAGGTAACAGCAGCTGTTTGCAGTAAAGTAGGGTAATTGTTGGGCAACTTAATCTTTGTGATCTTTATGCCCCTGTCCAACTTAGGAAACCTGAACGGAACTGTCTGGAGACTTTGCGCCCCACCCAAGGTTTCCGTGAGGTTTTTGTCTCCCTAATGGTCGAAAGTGGTTTCCACTTCTTCTATGTTCTGGGGGGCGATTATTTCAAAAAAATTCAAAACCGGCGGCGACTAAAAATAGGTTGCCGTTTTAAAAATCGGTAATTTTTTAGTCGAAGCCGGTTGCGATGTTAGTTGAAGGTTGCTGGAGGTTGCAGGTAGTGGAAATAATCGCCAGAACATAGAAGAAGCTGAAACCACTTTCGACCATTAGGGAAACCCCGGGAACCGCACGGAAACCTTGGGTGGGGCGCAAAGTCTCTAGAGGTTTCCGTTCAGGCTTCCTAAGTGGGACAGGGGCATTAATCAGCAATCATGAATCGCTCTCCTCTCCAACACGAAGAGTTCTTGCTGCACAAATACAATTTATGAGACGTCCAGGTTCCACTGCCGAGAGACCGAACTCCAAGCATCTGATCCCTTCACTAGAGTTACCCCCAACAACTTGGTCTCCAGTAAACCACCCCATCAATAATGCCCTGTCGGCTCGAAGGACCGAATGGCCTAGTCCTATTGTCTATTGTCCGCGCACTCTTCCCTCAAACATCGTTCTTGATGTTGCTGTACTGAGGGATAGCCAAGTCTATCTTTCTTGGCTAACAACCTAACCTAACCCAAGATGCAGGTAAAATTTTGTGCCTTATTTTTGGGTAAAAAAATAGTGTCTTCATTGCCGGGAAATGCGGTATTTAAAAACATATAGCTCAAAGAAATTTATTTACCCCATTATTTGTAAACAAACTCCATTCTTCTCTCTTTGTTTCTTAAGATACTCTTAAAATAATGGCAATCCATGTTTGAAAAACCCGCCAAGAAACTTGCACTGCGCCTGCGCTGTAGGCTGCTGCGCATGCGCAGTCCACGGTGCAAAGGCAGAATTTCAGCTGCCTTCAGCTCCCCTTGCCGTGAAGGCTTGAAGCAGCGTTGACGGCACGTGAGCTGTACATACTTTTGCGTGTTACAAGTACTGCGGATGAAAGGCACGGGAGAATTGCCTACCTCAGAGATCGATCCCTTAGGTGGGCATAATTCTCCCATGCCATTACTATTTATATTTAATAATTACCATTTTATAATTTTAGTCAGGGTAGGCAGTGCCTATCTTGCCTTCTCTGACTGCCCGTGCCTGGGAGGGAGATAGATCAGCCATGATTGAATGGCAGAGTAGACTTGATGGGTCGAATGGCCTAATTCTGTTCCAATCACTTATGACCTCCCAAACTAAAATGACGCACAATTCAATTGTAATCCCTCTCAAGTTTATATGGACATCTAGGACACTCTTAGGCAAGGTAGTTTCCCTCTGCACTCTCCATATTTCCTTCCTTTATCTTTGTCCTATAAAACTCTTACTAATTGATCAATTATTATCGTGTAAAAATGAAGACCGACAGTTATGATTCAAAATTGTTAAATGCACAAAATTTTTTGTAGGTATTGGGATCATGGAAAACTCCTAATTGATATCAGGAGTTTTAAAACAAAAGGATAACAGAGTGCTTTGAAAATACATTGGAGGAATAGCCTAAATAGATTACAACATCATGACCAAACATGAACGAGAATTCAGGTGACCTCATCTCAGGATGCAGTGAAAAACCCCCACTTATTTCAGAAATTTTCTAAAGCATAAAAAATGCATAAAATTAAAGGGTCTTACTTTATTTGGTAGTTCTTTGAAACTTGCTATCCCGAGAGAAAGAACAGAACGGGTTCTGGCAGCCTGGCATATTGCTTTGTATCGATCTTCAACTGACCTGTATCCAAGTGAATGCAAATTATTCAATCTACCATTAGAAATAGACATTTTATCCTATACTGCAGGACTAATGAAATAACTAAGTTGAGAGAGAGATTTATCCTCTCTTTAACTCTTAATGCAAGTGAAAATTTAAATTTTATTCTGCTGGGGTTGGAGGGCAAGAAACCAACAGTCAACAAGGATGAGTTGGGCCAAAGTGTCCATGCATTCTGACTATGATCATATTAAGAGCATTTATTTTAATTCGGATCCAATGTGATTAACTACCACTAAGAGATTTTTTTTGAGAAAGTAATGGGTGCAAAACCCAACTAGTTCTCTGGATCTGTTCACCTCCATCCTTGAGTAACCTCTTGTATAGTGAACAATCAGGAGTGGCTCAAGAATGTCATTGTTTGTTTCGGTACATATGACAATTAAACAGTCTTGAACGGTCTTTCTGCAGCCAGCAACTTTTGGCAGCACTGTGGCTCAGCTAGAGCCGCTGCCTCATAGCACCATGGTCGATCTTGACCTTGGGTGTTGTATGTGGAGTTTGCACGTTCTCCCAGTGACTACATGGGGTTCGTTCGCGTACCCCTGTTTTCCTCCAACATCCCAAAGACATGCAAGTCTGTAGGTTAATTGTAAATTGCCCCTCGTGTGTTGGAAGAGCAGGATAACATAGAGCAAATGTGAACTGGTGATCAATGGTTGGCATCGACTTGTTGGGTCAATGGGCCCGTTGCCATTCTGTTTTATAAAAACTGGTCATCGCTTTCTTTATAACATTAAAGCATGTTTACACCAATTCATGTTCTCCAGAGATGCTGTCTGCTCCATGGAGTTACTCCAAATCTTTTTTTTTTTTTAAACCAGCATCTGCAGTTCCTTGTGCCTATAAGCCAAGTCTCTACTCACTGTGCCAGCAAAGCTTTTCGTGTCCCAAGTCCACTGAGTTCCTGTGTGGAGGGCAAACAAATATAAATATACTCATATTTAAATATTACTTCAAAGTTGTTTAAAAGCAAAAAATGTCGTACTCACAGTATCAAGGGCTATGAAACTTGCCGTTTTGACTGCAAGCAGCATAGACGGCCAGATCTCTTTAAAATTGTCGATGTGAACATCAACGACAGGTACTTTCATTAAGGACATCTTTAGAAGATCCTCAAAAGCAAATTAAATATTTACGCGAGTTTTCCCTCATGAAGGTAACCTATAATGGTTAAATAAAATAAGGTAAATAACTTTTTACTTAATAAGGTAGCTTTTTACATTGGAATCCGTCACAATGCAACTTAATAAAATACAGCATTTTCTTTCAACAAAATCTAACTTGCCTTTTATATTGTTTATTCCATGCAATGTATAGGGTGATTTCACGATAGGTCACTGGAGTGTAGATCCGCACCCACGTGACCGAAAATCTCAAGTGGAGTACATGCTATACATCCGGTACATGTTAGTGAATGGGAAAACACGCACTTTAACACCCGTTAAAAACATCGAAAACGGACAGTTTTTGAGCTGCAATTTACTGTCAATTCAAGAGGGAACTGAAGGTGCAAATCCAGCGGAAATGCTTATCGGACATTTGTCGTGGAGATTTAAAGATCCAAAATATCGGGAATTATCGCGTTTGCTCGCTGCATTTCATCAATAAAGATAAAAAAGTCAATAATGCCTTACTTTTGATGAAATGCAGCGAGCAAACGCGATAATTCCCGATATTTTGGATCTTTAAATCTCCACGGCAAATGTCCGATAAGCATTTCCGCTGGATTTGCACCTTCAGCTCCCTCTTGAATTTACCTTAGTTTCTATCTTTTTTTTGGACTGTAAATTTAGGTAGCTGTGCCTCACGGTCACCCCGACTGGCACAGTAAATTGCAGCTCAAAAACTGGCCGTTTTCGATGTTTTTAACGGGTGTGAAAGTGCGTGTTTTCCCATTCACTAACATGTACCGGATGTATAGCATGTACTCCACTTCAGATTTTCGGTCACGTGGGTGCGGATCTACGCTCCAGTGACCTTTCGTGAAATCACCCTATAACTAGTCTGTTCAAATATCGCAGAATGCTCTTTTAAATTTGTTCTTTATCACCAAACCGGGGCTCAAATGCCACATTTTCCATAATTCAGATAGTGAAAGAATAATCTCTCCCTTTTCTAAATAACCCCAGGCCTCAGGCCTTTACCAATACAAAGGAGAGCAGAGTACAAGTGTCCGAGGGTATGGGGAGGAGGAAGGAGGATGGGGTTAGGAGAGATAGATCATCCATGATTGAATGGCCCAATTCTGTTCCTATCACTAATGCTCTTGTGACTCGTGCTTTACCAGTCCAAATCTGCGCTCATTAAATATAATGATTGAATTCACAGATTGAATTAACAGATTCTTCGTTTGCAGCAAAACCCAGTTGTCTCAAGTAACTCTAACCTCTCCCATATCATTTGCTATTATTAAGTCAGATGTGGTTTGTTGTGGAAAGGCGGGCGCTGCTGTGCAATTTCGACTTTAAAAACAAAAACCGTTTAGGAGAACAGCCTTAATAATTAAGTGCAGTTCAACTATGCAGGTGTTAACATTAAACCACAAGTGGACGGGATAGTCTCCCTCCCTTCACCCCTTCATGCAGCAGTTGTTGTCCTTTCTCCCTCTCCCAACCTTTTCCTTCCCGCTGCTTCTCCCTCCTCCTCCTCCTCCTCTGTTCGCCGGAACAACCACTGAACGGTCAGGTCAGCACAGAAGTGAAGTGAAGTGAAGTGAAGCCTCCGCCGTCGGCCTTTGGTCGGCCCCGCGCGCATGTCAGCGAGCCTTCCCGCTAGGGTCCTCCTCCGGACGTCGCGTCCTGATGAGAAGCAGCGCTGCCCTAGTTCTGGCCACAGCAGCCCGGCATCACCGCGGCTCCAAACTCGCGGATAAACTTGTCTTTTAACTGTCTTGGAGGAAACATTGACATTCCACCATTTTAATTTACCCATACAAATAGTCGAATGAGATCCACAAGTACTCTTTTACGGTAATCGACTAAACTGCTCGTTTGGGGCCTTTTTATAACGCGGTCGCCTCTGAATAAGGTCTATCCGGCTCGGTGTCTGACTTGTTACACTATTGTATCATTGCACCAACTTCAGCCGTAAGGTTTATTGTGCTGCAGATGAATGAGTCGCATCTATATCAAGATATGCATGTGCAACTGAATACCTGTTTCCCTACTGCCATTATTTTCAATTGTAGCTCACATATCGAATAATTTAACAACTTTTAATATAAACATTTAATAATTTAATGCATCTTGTTTCCTGGGAACTGTGTTGAGTTTATGTTGCAGCTGTTCAGCTCATTTACAAACAGAAAAACAATCCTGATGGTAAGTCACCAAATGCATGTTGTTCATAACCGGAAAAACGGGAAAATGTATTGCTGAGCGAATGGAAAGAATGTCGAGAAAGGGTAAAGACCGCAATTGTCCAGGTGACATAAACTCTCTTGATAACATCCAATAAAGGGTGATGAATGCTCGTTGATCACAACTGATCTATCCAGAGGCAAGTAAATAAAGGAAGGTGAATGTCGAGAGATAACAAAACACTCTGCTGGAACTGATAGAAGCGAAACACACCAGTCAAAGGAAATGTGAAATAAGAAATTACTAGAAATATTCAACACATTTGGTAACATCCGTGGAGAGAGAAAAACGGAGTTAATGTTACATGCGGATTATCTTGCATTAGAACTGGCTAGGTTGATTGTCAGAAAGGATAGCTATCTGCAATTGATGAATTCAGTATTGTCCCAGAATCTGTAACATGCTGAGATCAATGAAGAGTTAAGAGATACTGTTCCTTGAGCCTATTTGGGGCTTTATTGGAAGAGTGTTATGAGGCCAAAAATGTTGAGATCAGAATGGAGATGGAGAATTGAAGTGATTAGCAACAGTAACCTGTGTTGAATCGTGCCATGTAGCCTGTATGAAATTACATCATACTAACTTAATCGGGTTTTTTAAGGGGTGGACGAAGATGATCGGTAGGATAGTGGATGTTGTCCATGTGGATTTAACAAGGCATTTGGAGAGGTTGTTGGATCAGCCTTGGCAAGTAAATGTAGAACACTTTGTAGATGAAAGACACTGCAGTGACTAAGCAATGATTGTGTAAGGGATAAGTATTTTGGGTGCAAACTCCGTACAGACAGCACCCATGGTCAGCATCGAACCTGGGTCACTGGCACTGTAAGGCTGCAACTCTACTGCTGTGCCACTGTGCCATCCTAGTTGTGACTTTGTATTCAAATGTCTGGAGAACCCCATACCCTCATGACATGCATGAGGGTTATCCTCTGAGCCAATCTCAAAACATAAAGTACCCTACGTTCATTATCACATAATTCATTTGGGGGCCGACAATGGAATTACTGGATATGTTTTAGTACTTGCAAAGATATATTTCTGAAATGCATTATAATTTTGATATGCTCTTCCATCCAAGTAACGTTTATTTCAGGAAATGAGGAACAAAATTTTATCCTTCATGCTTTTTGTTTCCTTTATCTATGAGCTACTTATTAATTATATATTTGTATAGGATATTATTATGAACAAGATGAAAGCCTCAGTAAAAAGCAGGAGAACATCACTAAAGAGAAAAGAAAACACGATAATGTCTCCTCAAAAGAAGAAACCATGTTTCAAACAAATCAAAGAAGGTAGATAAAAGATGGTTAGGGCACAGAACAAGGCCATTGGGTGGAGCGGGGCGGAATTCAATGTTTAGATGCAATAATAATTATCACTCCGTATGACCATATATGTCACTCCCAATATCCCCAGACGGTTTTATATTTTTCCTCCATATGTAAAGTAAGCCTTTGTGGACTGTAACTTTGTCAATAGACAATAGACAATAGGAGTCAGCCATTTGGCCCTTTGAGCCAGCACCGCCATTCAATGTGATCATGGCTGATCATCCACAATCAGTACCCCGTTCCTGCCTTCTCTCCATATCCCTTAACTCTGTTATCCCTAAGAGCTCTATCTAACTCTCTCTTGAAAGCATCCAGAGAACCAGCCTCCACCGCCATCTGAGGCAGAGAATTCCACACACTCACAACTCTCTGTATGAAAAAGATTTTCCTCATCTACGTTCTAAATGGCTTACCACTTATTCTTAAACTATGGCCCCTGGTTCTGGACTCCCCCAACATCGGGATCATGTTTCCTGCCTCTAGCGTGTTCAAACCCTTAATAATCTTCTATGTTTCAATAAGATCCCCTAAATTCCAGAGTATACAAGCCCAGCCGCTCCAATCTATCAACATATGACAGTACTGCCATCCTGGGAATTACCCTCCTGAACCTATGCTGCACTCTCACAATAGCAATAATGTTCTTTCTCAAGTTTGGAGACCAAAACTGCACACAATACTCCAGGTGTGGTCTCACTAGGGGCCTTGTACAATTGCAGGAGGACCTCTTTGCTCCTGTACTCCTCTTGTTATGAAGGCCCCCAGATCCTGTTGTATTTCCCCTTTTCCCAACTTGACACCATTTAGACAATAATCTGCCTTCCTGTTTTTGCCACCAAAGTGGATAACCTCATACTTATTACATTAAACTGCATCTGCCATGCATCTGCCCACTGACCCAACCTGTCTCAAGTCACCCTGCATCCTCACAGTTCACACTGCCACCCAGCTTTGTGCCATCTTCAAATTTGCTAATGTTATTTTTAATCCCTTCATCCAAATCATTAATATATGTTGTAAATAGCTGTGGACCCAGCACCGAGCCTTGCGGTACCCCACTAGTCACTGCCTGCCATTGTGAAAGGGACCCGTTAATTCCTACCCTTTGTTTCCTGTCCGCAAACCAATTTTCTATCCATGTAGGCACCCTACCCCTAATACTATGTGCTTTAGTTTTACCCACTAATCTCCTATGTGGGACCTTATCAAATGCTTTCTGAAAGTCCAGGTACACTACATCCACTGGCTCTCCCTTGTCCATTATCCTGGTTACATCCTGAAAAAATTCCAGACGATTAGTCAAGCACGGTTTCCCCTTCGTAAATCCGTGCTGACTCGGACCGATCCTGCTACTGCTATCCAAATGTGCCGCTATTTCATATTTTATTATTGACGCCAGCATCTTCCCCACCACCAATGTCAGGCTAACTCTAATTCCCTGTTTTCTCTCTGCCGCACTTCTTAAAAAGTGGGATTACATTAGGTACCCTCCAATCCCCAGGAACTGATCCTGAATATATAGAACATTGGAAAATGATTGCCAATGCATCCACGATTTATATAGCCACTTCCTGAATTACCCTGGGATGCAGACCGTCAGGCCATGGGGATTTATCAGCCTTCAGTCCACCCAACCATTTCCTGCCTAATGTGAATTTCTACTTGCAATTTTTTCTAATTTAGCTTTGTTGACTTTTGTTTTTGCAGAGCTACCAAAGGAAAATATATATCATACTTTTAAAAATCCTGGTGAAATCTACTCATTTCGGGCAAGCTTACTGTCTTGGTATGACAAAAACAAAAGGGAGTTACCCTGGAGGAGAATGGTATGATCTGAAAGTCTAAATTGCATTGAATTCTGTCCAGCCCATCCTGCTCTGAATTGTTTAAAGATAATAAAGATTTATAATTCTGTATGTGTTTAATTTGATTTATGAACTTTTTTTGCCAGGCTTTGTCGGAATCCAATTTGAACAAAAGAGGTTATGCAGGTATTGTTAATTTTAATTTTAATTTTGTTTAACATTTTTTAAATCCTTCCCATTGCATTTGATCTTTGTTTTCAAATTATTTTTCCCTGATCAAGAAGGCAGACCTGCTCCTGGGCCTATGGGGATGTTTTCTTTGGCAGGGTCAATAGCGTGTGGCTTACCCAACTTTTGCTCACCCTGATCAAGTCATCACCATGAAGCTAATTCCAAGCTCCTCCTATAGTCCTATAAGATAATGTCATTTTGTATCGACAAATTCCTCTGTCAGATGCTGAGGTCATTTGTTTGTTTGTAGCTGCGCACACAGCTGTCTTTATAGTTTTATGTCTTTACCTTTGTGGGTAAAGTTTAGTTTAGTTTTGAGATACAGCATGGTTACATGCCCTTCTGCCCACTGAGTCCATGCCGACCAGCGATTCGACCACTAGGGATAACTTACAATTATACCAAGCCAATTAGCACATAAACATGTTCGGCTTTGGCGTGTGGAAGAAAACTGGAGCTCACGGATAAAACCAAAGCAGGTCACGGGGAGAATGAACAGACTCCGTACAGACAGCATCAGTAGCCAGGATGGAACCTGGGTCCCTGGCACTGCAAGGGAGCAACTTTATCTCAGTGCCATCATGCCGCCCAAAGGTTTCAGACATTGGGTTGAATATTGCTGCTTTAACAAATAATTGAACAATTAAAATAACAATGATTAAGGGGACAAAGGACAATGGGGACCCAGCGTTGGGGAACTGCTGGAGGGGGAGGGGGGGGGGGTGTTGGAGAACAAAAGGGGGAGCTGGCGTGCTTTATAACTTGGTCAGCGCCATAGGTGGCTACATTTTGTGTGCATTGTGTATGCAAGCATAGAATTTCACTGTGCCTAGTCACATGTGACAATAAAATATTCCTATTCCTATTAATTCTTGGTTCTTGATTTCCCATTCCCACCCACCTTTCACCAAAAATATTGAAGCTTTAACCTGTAGGTTGCTCTGCACTCCGTTGCTCTCCTTTCTTACGTCACCCTTTCTTGGCCTCTACTCCATGGCACTTCCAGAACTGTCCTGGCTGCCAGAAAATGTGTTGGAGTTGCTTAATTACTGACATTTTGATATTTCTCACCAGTGAAAAGTAACTGGCCTACTGTCAGCACCTGTTTTAATAACAGCGCTGAGATGACCTGAAAGCATAGATGCCAATAGAGTTTCCCCCTTGTCATCCCAGGGTTCCAATAGATTTATTGCAGATTTTAGTCAATGTTACTGGTGTTTCTGGGAAATAAAAGGCAAGTTGGATGAACCATGTTCTTTCCCTAACAGCAGACTTTTTTTTTCCTTTAGATAAAAATGATTTAATGTTGCTCTTCACTTTCTTCTTCTTCACAGTTTGGGTATCTGAGATTATGTTGCAGCAAACTCAAGTTGCCACGGTGATCGACTACTATAACAAATGGATGCTGGTAAAAAATAATTTCCCAATGGCCCCATTCTGAAAGTCGTTTAATTACTGCAGATAGTACGAGGTTTAATATTCTGTCATTTTTTTACTTCCAGAGATGGTCAAACTTGCAGGACCTGGCCAAAGCCACCCTTGAGGTAAAAGGCATGTTTGTCTACACTTCTTACTAATTTCCATGAAATCTGAAAATCAGTTGTGTTTTTGTTATTTTTTTCATGTAAGTAATTGATGAATATAAGCCATGATTCAACGTATCGGAAACGCTTTGTTAATTTGGTGAGTGTGACTACTGTGGTTTGGCTGTTGTTTGTCTGGCACTTCAGGGCAATGAATGCATTAGAACTTTTCCTGGAGTGATATGCCATAACTATTTCCGGATCATTTTGCCTTATTCCAGAAATTCAATCGGACATTTCTAAGTGTGACTATATGTGCATCACATCAATACTTTGCATGCAGAGAGAGAAGCCAGAGACATCAGTCTCATTACCGGGCAATCCCAGGGAAATGTGGGTTTTATTATTGTAACTCTGGCTGTGTTTAACAAAGATAAACACAAAAAGCTGGAGTAACTCAGCGGGACATGCAGCATCTCTGGAGAAATGGAATAGGTGACGTTTCAACCCATTTCTTCTCTCCAGAGATGCTGCCTGTCCCGCTGAGTTGCTCCAGCTTTTTGTGTCTATCTTCAGTTTAAACCAGCATCTGCAGTTCCTTCCTACACATTTTGTCTAACAAAGATAATTCTTGTTATATTACTGGGTTCATCCTCGCCTCCATCTCCACCAGCTGCAATCAGTTCAGATGCTAATCTCCAGTACGACAATAACTCATGCTGCGTGATTGTCTTCATTCTGCCCCACCCATAGCACTTCCCACATTTGCCCTAAGCGGCAATCTCCATCCGATTGAAATACCTTTGCTTCCCCCACCCGCTCCCCTCCCTCATCCCATGCAGTCCTTGATTTGGGTGTTACTCAAGTTTTCTGTGGTGGTCCCTGACTTAAAAAAAAGGTGCCTTGTGCTTAGCACGGAGTACGCCTTTTATAGTGCATGTCTTTTAATAAGCCTGTGTTCCAAAAGGACTGAAGAAATTGAGTGTTTCACACCATTTTATGAGATCTTTCTGAAATAGTTTGAAGTGCTTCACACAATGAATATCATTGTATTATTACTCCAGTTATATACGCTTCCTTGTTTACTTCTGCTTATGAAACATGAAAGCCATTTCCAGGGGCTCGTATTTCCTATAATATTAAACCTACATAAAGTAAGTTGTGGTAGCTTGCTCAGGCTGGACAATGGACCCATTTGTTGTCTGGATTTAGGTAAGGGATTTTTTTTGTATGCCACCGATTCACTTTGGATCATTAATATCTGTCACATCAGATGCCTTCATGATAAATGTTTATTCATACATGGCTGTTCACAATTTTTTTTCACTTGCATGAATAATGAACAGTGAGCTACAGGTGGCCATTAGCTTACTTTGGTTTAAAGTACACCAACCACCTGTGGCGACTGATTCAATTTGCATGCTTAACAGGCAATTTAATTAGTGCTAGTGTATGGGTATCCTTAGTAGCCAACTGCTGTGTGCATCTGGCCAATCAACCCTATTAAGTTAACTGGGTCTTACTATGTGTGTCTCCATGCAGCTCAGAAACAATTTAAACTGTAGTGTTTAACATAACTTGTTGGAACTTTGTTAGATCATAAGATATAAAAGCAGGATTTGGCCATTCAGATCATCGAGTCTGCTCTGCAGATTCCGCAGATTCGCTACCCTAAGGCTAAATTAATTCCTCTTCATCTCCATTCTAAAGGTACGTTCTTTTAATCTGAGGCTGTGACCTCTGGTCCTAGACTCTCTCACTACTGGAAAAAATCCTCTCCACATCCACTCTATCTTGGGCTATCTGTGTGGCATTGGGGGATGGGGAAGAAGGAAGGGAGAGAAATATGCATTTCATCTGAAAATAGGCAATCAACTAATATCAACTAATTTGCATTTTTTGTTCTCACTGAAATCTCTAACAAAACTTGCACATGTGCCTGGACTTTTGTTCCATGGACGTCAGGGTCACCAGGTTTCTTAACACAGGGTCATTCCAGGGTACTGCCAATGAGTTCTCCCATTCACAGTTAGCTGGCTACTCAAAACTCCCAAGCTCAAGAGGATTTGTCTGTGCTCCAGGCTTCCACAAAGAGGAAGCATTTACAGACAGCGAATGTAGTATTACTCATGACAGCCCCCTCCCCTCCACTCCTCACCCATCCCTCCCAACATCATCTGCCAAAAGGGAACAGATTCAGATTCAGATTCAGAGATTCACGAAGATGCATTTGTTGCAAGAATGCAAGAAAAGTGCAGAAGAGATTCACGAAGATTGTTACTGGGATCTGTGGGCTTAAATTATAGGTGGAGGCTAGGTACACTCTGACGTTTTCTATGGAGTTTAGAAGGATTGAGGCAGCCTTATTGAAGTGTACAAAATAACGAGGGGCATGGATAAAGTGAACACTCGCAATCTTTTACCAGGGTAGAGGATTCTAAAACTAGAGGACATAGGCTTAAGGTGAGAAGGGAGAAATTTTAAATGAACATCTAAAAGAGCAGTGACAGCTTATGCATTCAGAGGGTAATGCTTATCTGGAACGAGCTACCAGAGGAAGTAAATACAGTTTATGACTTTCAAAAGACATTTGGACAGGTATATGGAGAGGAAGGGTTAAGGGGGAAACTTAATAAGCACTGCTCATTTCATACACAATACAGTGTTTAGCACAATAAAATGTAATCAACCAATTTCTAGACTTCAATTTTCACACTAAGAATTGGACCATGACTGGAGAAAATTTATTTTAAAATAATGAAATCTGGGTTTCATTATTTTTTTTTAACTTTGGAGCTTAACCCATCGCTAAATAATTTTCCAGCTTTACAGAAATAATGTGTTCATTTGGTTACAGTTCCACTGCAGTGGCCTGGAGATAGCAACAGTGATATTCAAATTGTTCTCGCAATATATTTACTTAGGCATTTCATGCTGCATTGTAGTAAATTGTCTTCTTAATGTTGTATTGTAGGAAGTTAATCAAATGTGGTCCGGTCTTGGATATTACTCCAGGGGAAAAAGACTGCATGAAGGAGCTCAGAAGGTAGGCTTATACAGTTACTCCAGCATTTTGTGCCTGCCTTACACTATTGCTGTGTTGTGCTTTTGATGAATATATATTTTAAGAAAAGGTATCTTGCATTGGTAAGTGATACAGAGTTCTCATATAGGAAGTGTATTAATATTTATCTGTGCTGTGCGTTTCAGATCACAGTTAGAGAGCTGTAAAAGCATTGTGTTGAGCAAGGCATGCAAATCATCGCTAGGAGAGGAGGGGATTAAAGTCCATCTGGTCCATTCTTTGTACTAATGAGTGGGCCATTTTACAGACGTTATTGTGGAATTGTCTGAATGTTATCCACCCTGTTCTTTGACATTGTAGCAATTCTTAGTACTCAAGAGGAAAAGTGTCTTACTTTGCTGATCTCCTGCAGAGGAATGGAGTCATTAAGTTCCTTCGCTCTCTCATAGATTTCATCAGAGTTCAAAGGTGAAATGCCAAGGAGTGCAGAAGAGCTGCAAAAGCTGCTACCTGGAGTTGGGAGATACACAGCTGCTGCTATTGCCTCAATTGCATTTGAAGAGGTAAGAAAACTGTGACACTTCTGGCTAAATGTGTTTACCTGGCTCCCATGATTATTATATCGTATATCTAACCTTTTTAGTAATACATTTCCCATATTTTGCTCATATAGAATCCTCAAGTGGGACAATATTCTCCCTTGTACACATCCAAAATATTCAATTCAATTATCAAATCATAGAATAAGGAAAGCATTATATTAAGGTATGTTGAGTCTCACCATACAGGAAGACAATGGCCATTACTGTTATGGCTGTAGTTTTTCCCCTAAAGGCCTCAGAACTAAAGTTGTGGGTGAAATAAGGATAGGTGGAGGAATAAAAAGAGAAATGAGAGGGTAACTTTTTAGGTTGAGAAAGAAAATGACATAGGTGGTTGTTTGCAATATCTCAGAGGTATATTTTCTCCAAGATTATTCCAAATTATACATTAAGTCCTAGATAGCTGAGCAAAAGAATATCAAAAGTAACAGAATAAATATAAGCACAAAAGTACATGAGAATAGATAAGAAACTTTATATTTGAAGGTTATATTTTAGAAAATAGAAAATTCAATGATATTCCAAATCATGATGTATTTATTTTCAATAAATTGAAACATAACTCCTTTTTTTAAATGCAAGAATGAAGATTTAGCCTATTCTTTGCCCCTTGTAGGTGATTGGTGTGGTAGATGGGAATGTAACACGAGTTCTATGTCGTGCAAAAGCGATTGGAGCAGACTGTACTAGCCCAACAGTGACTGAAGCCCTTTGGTGAGAATTGCACGTTTCTTGCTAATGTAGCACAATTATTGATCAGAAGCATAGCACAGTCTTAATGACCAAACACACTACATTCAGGATCAATTTGTTTGGGTTGATTTATGCAAAAATTGCACATCATTAATGATTCTAACTGTGTTGGATCACTCTGGAGATCATTTGGGGTGAAATCAAACCCATCAGGAGATTGGCCTGGGCACTTGTATGATGAGCCATCTTAGCACAGCTCATGTTTCCCTCATTCCTTCCATAAAATAGAGCTTTTGAGACATGAGCCATAACATAGAAACATAGAAAATATGTGCAGGAGTAGACCATTCAGCCCTTCGAGCCTGCACCGCCATTCGATATGATCGTGGCTGATCATCCAACTCAGTATCCCATCCCTGCCTTCTCACCATACCCCCTGATCCCTTTAGCCACAAGGGCCACATCTAACTCCCTCTTAAATATAGCCAATGAACTGGCCTCAACTACCTTCTGTGGCAGAGAATTCCACAGAGAATTCCTTAATAACCTTAACCATTGTTGATCACTCACCAAAACCTAGAAGCATATCGCACATTGAGATAATAACCAAAGGGAGATTGATGCCTAGCACAAGGCCTCTGCTAGTCTCCACCTTTCTGAACAGGATAATTGAGTCTATAGATGACGACATTATGGGTCGGGAACCTTTTTGAGTCTGAAGGAGGGATCCAACTCAAAATATCACATATCTTTGTCCTCTAAAGATGCTGTCTGATCTGCAGAATTACTCCAGGACTTTTTTTTTGTAAGCCGGCATTTGCATTCCTTGTATCTATAGTTGAATCAATTTCACTGTTTGCAGCCATTTTGTAAAATTCACTGCTAAACTGCATGCACCCATCTTTTGGTGGGGCGGATCTTCCGGCAGCATGAGCTTCATTGAGGGTAGACCATTGCCTGGAATAGGGCTTGGACACACGGGAGATCTTACCTAGTCTATTCCCTCACCTCCGTTGCAGCCTTTTATGTAACCGTTCTCTGGCTGCCATGAGACGAGTAATACAATGTCTGGCAATTTTTTTGTTCAGCTTGCAACAGGATTGGCACAGCTCTGCGCATAATGCAAGATTCCATAGTACCATAACCCACTGGTTTCATAGAAACATAGAAAATAGGTGCAGGAGTAGGCCATTCAGCCCTTTGAGCCTGCACCGCCATTCAATATGATCATGGCTGATCATATGATCATAGTTTCAAAGTGCTTTTACCCAATTTCATGAGCGCTTGCAGAGAATATGAGTGGCTATTAGTGCTGCACAGCACTTGTTTAGTTCACAATAAATAGAGAAAAACTCAATGTTTAAATTAAAAAGTTAGTCACAGAGTTGTACATCACAGAAATGGACCATTCAACCCAACTCATCTGTGTCTATCGTGATGCCTATCAATACTAATCCCATTTGCTTGCATCCGGCCTGTATCCTTCTTCTCCTTGTCCAAGTACTCCAAGTACCTGTCCAAATGCCTTGGGTGTGAAGACATTTTAAACCTGCTTTTTGCAGTGCACAATGCTCACAAGGTCTTTTCCTAAATATACATTTTTTTTTTTTTTTTTTTAGAAAAAAATTAAATTACCTTGCCCTAAAATGTTGTACTATAGTTCCTGTTCTTGGGCGAAAGTCAAGTTCCCATCCCACACTTGTCTATGATTGCCTAAGCTCTGGTAATGCAGCCGGGAAGCAGTTATAACTGTTATTAGTCCCAATCTCTTTATCCCACCCAGTCCATGCTGATCATTGTTTACCCGTTCACACTAGTACTATGTTATCCCACTTTCACAACCACTTCATACACATTGGGGGCAATATACAGAGGTCAATTAATCTACAAATATGCATTTCTTTGGGATGCGGGAGGAAACTGGAGCTCCTGGAGGAAACCCATGTGGTCACAGGACCAGAGACCCGGGTTCGATCCTGACCTCGAGTGCTGTCTTTGGAGTTCTTCTATAACCACGTGGGTTTCCTTTGGGTGCTCCGGTTTCCTCACACATCCCAAAGAACGTGCGGGTTTGTAGATTAATTGGCCTTGGTAAATTGCCCCTAATGTGTAGAGAGTGGATACGAAAGTAGGATAGCATAGCACGAGATGATTGGCATGGACTACAGGGCCTGTTTCCATGCTGTGCCTCTCATTAAACTAAAACTCAAAACTTAAGGTTTTAAGGTTTTTGGAAAAACAACTAACTTGCAGTAACTAGATTTGAAAAGTTCGCGACTGTGTAAAAGATTGTATCGCAGTAGAGAGGCACAAAATATGCATACTTGTAACCTGATCTTCATGTTGTTACAATTTAGGATGTTGGCCAATACCTTGGTGGACTTGGTCAGACCAGGAGACTTTAATCAGGCTATGATGGAACTGGGAGCTACAGTTTGTACTCCCAAAGCTCCCCTTTGTGCAGAGTGTCCTGTTCAGACCCACTGTAGAGCTTACCAACAGGTAGGTTTGGAGTATGTACATAAGATAGTTAAGAAGCAGCACATTCATGACTATCAGCTGATTGTCTTTGTCATTTGTGGCACTTGTAAGCATCGGTGAGTGACCCAGGACTCTCCAAGGGTTCAGTGAAAGCAAAGATTTCATTCTCCGACAAGTATACCCCGTCTACAAGTCTACCAGAGTGAATTCTACAGCTTTATTCCTCAGGAAAATACTTTCATTGCATTTTTTGTCAATGGTATCCCACAATCTTATTAGAATTTCCACATCTGAGGAACCTCCCTGCATAGTTCACATGTTGGTGATGCCATTTGCTAAATTCACCCTTCAACCATTGTCTCAACCCTCCCCATCCCATGTTGTTGCTTCATCCCAAAAATGAGTGACTGCTCTACCAGATATTTGTTTAAGAAGGAACTGCAGATGCTGGAAAATTGAAGGTAGACAAAAGTGCTGGAGAAACTCAGCGGGTGTGGCAGCATCTATGGAGCGAGGGAAATAGGCAACGTTTCGGGCCAAAACCCTACCAGATATTTCCTTCTGGGTCAACCTGTTCCTAATATCCCCACATTCTGAAATGTTTCCTTCCACTGCAAACCAAATCTTTTCCCCTCGCTCTTATTCCCTGGGAACAACTTCCAAAACTTACCAAATCTCACAGCAACCCCAGTTTCTTATACATGATACACCTTGCATTCACCCAAGACTCACTTCTGTGGATTAAAAATGGCAAATGACACAATTATCCAAGTGGCTCAACTAAGTGTTCATAGTATAGAAACATAGAAACATAGAAATTAGGTGCAGGAGTAGGCCATTCGGCCCTTCGAGCCTGCACCGCCATTCAATATGATCATGGCTGATCAGTATCTCGGTGTAAATGAACTGGTGAGAGTGGGATTCAGAATTATTTTGGTTGAGGGTTATAGATGTTACCTCTGCAAAACAGCACATCAGAGTTACAATTACTCCTGGGCAAAGAAGTTGTCCATTCCCAAGCATTGGTTGACTTTGACCCTTTTTTGGGGTTTGCTGAGTTTAGTGATCCATGTTAAAATGAAATGTTGAAACCCTATGTCGCTTGAAATGTTGGAAGAAATCTTTTGCTTTTTAAATTGTACAACGCGGAAACTAGGGGCTAGAAGATAACCAACAGTTTCCTTCAGGTGATTCCCTGAATTTCTGAAGTGTAGTTATGATTGAGTGTAGTAATGAATTCCTACATTACAATGGTAACCACTTCAAAAGTGCTTTATCAGCTGTAAAATACTGTGGGGGGGGGGGGGGGGGGGGTTCCTAAATCTGTGAAAACTGCTGAGTGATGGGAAGTTTGGGGTGTACTGAGCCTTTTTATCATTTGTGTATGTGTTTTTTCAGGTTATAAAGGAACGGGAAATGGTTTCAAAGAGACTGCTGGGTAATACCGCTTCACAGATCTCCTCCACCCCAGATATTGAAGAGTGTGGTGAGAATTATCATGGATATTATGTGTGATTTACTGAGCACTGGTGATATAATGGAGGGGTGGAGTGGAGGGGATTTCATACATTTTAGAACCTCTGCAAATATTGTAGACATTGGAAATGTTTGATTTGTTTTTAAACATTTGTTTAGTTTGAAATCCTTTTCTCAGCCAAACACTGGGAGGTGTCTGAGAATTACTGAAAGAATTTGCCCTTTGATTTCCATTTCAAATATTTTTATCGCTTACTTGCTTAGAAGTAAATCCTGTGGGGGGGATTTTTGTGTTCAGACTCAGATTGAAAACACACCATTTGGAGAATTGCAAAAGAAAAAAATATCCTCTCTGATCCCACCACATTATTCTGTGGGAACAATAGCATGAGCACACAGTCTTTAAAACTCTGGGAGTTACGATGGCAGGAATCCAGCCCAGAGTGTTCAGATTAAACACTTTCCGAAACAGATTGCTGTTACTTGATCCAAGCCCTGACAATGTAGTGATTTTGATCCCTTGTGCTGTAAGTTTGAGCCAGAGCATGTTACTCGCTAATGCTGCTGCAAAGCAGTCCTTTTGTGCTTGTCAGATAAAGTAAGATTTGTATTTCTGTCTAATGTTGCAGGTGGTGGAGGAAACTGCCCCTTATGTTTGCCTGAGAAGGAGCCTTGGGTTAGTGATCTCGGAGTAATGAATTTTCCAAGGAAACCCACAAAGAAACCACCACGGATAGAGCACACGCTGACTTGTGTGGTGACTCGGAGGAGGGATAATGACGATACAGAAGAATATTTCTTGGTTCAGAGACCCAACTCTGGTATCTACTGCCAGCTGAAAAATATTTGGTGGGATGGCAACTGGGAAAGGAGAGGAGAGAAATTAGTCAATCAACCAGTCAGTTACTCTAAATGCTCTATTTGTTAGTGACCTCATACTGGGGGTACTTGCCTCCAAAATGCAGTTCAGATGGGAGCTACTGGCTGGGAATAAACTCTGAGACACTAACACTTTTCACCTCCCCTGAGCATTCTAACAATGGTATATAAGACAGAAACTACTTATGCTCCCTGTTTCTGGAGTTAATTCCCCTCTGGTTGTGAGAAAATATTAATGGAGTCCGTCAGAGCTGTGAAATAAAAAAGCACAGATTTTGCAAAGTAAATAGTTGAATATAAGTGACTTGTTTGGCTGAGGGGAGAATATATCTCCAGATAAAGCTTTGCAGAACTATGAAAATTAAATGTATTAGAAAACTGCAATATTAATGGTTTCTGTCCTAGTCAATGGGTCGTTTTCAATGAGTAATTGAAATGTTACCAGGGAGGAAGTGGTAGGTGCAGCTCATCCCCCAGTTACGACAGGTTTCTGTTCCTGCGAACAATTCGTACCCGGAAAGGTTTGCAAGCTGGAAATGTGGCCATCCAGAAATGTATTTAATCAGATCAATGCTCAACCAAGAGCAACAACCAGGGTGTTTAGCTCGACCATTTAGATATTGGCATGATCCAAGTTTCCACAAGGAAGACTATGCCTGCGACAGCCAGCAAATCTATTCTGCCAATGTCCCAGTTGCTCGATCATATGTATGGGCTGTCCATAACCTGGAGAGGATCAGTAATTGCAATAGTAACTGCATCCAATCTTTGTTTTTTGACATTATGCAGAAACTGGTTACTCGAGACCATTCGCTCACTGTCTCGTATCTTTCCGCTTTTCAGGACTCTTGGCTGGGATGTGGGAGTTCCCCAGCGTTCTATTGCGGACTGAGGTGAAGGAAAAGAAGCAGAAATGCATAATTTTTGATCGGCTCACAGAATTAATGGGAAATCTAGTTACTGATACACATTTGCAGAATATTGGGGAGGTGAGTTGGACGTGCCTTTGACACTAAGTGGAAGTTCAGAAATCCAGAATTAAATAATAATCATCAAATTACATCAGATTTCAAATTTTGTTGGTTAAAAGACTTAAGTTTTTAAAATACTTTAATTTCATTTTTATATTTGCTATATATTTATAATACCAAAGTAATTTTGAGTCTGAAGAAGGGTCTCGACCCGAAACGTCATCTGTTCCTTCTCTCCAGAGATGCTCCCTGTCCCGCTGAGTTACTCCAGCATTTTGTGTCTACCTTGGATGTAAACCAGCATCTGCAGTTCTTTCCTACACAAAGTATTTTTTCTGTTCTATTAATTTTATTTATTTAGCGAATGCAAAGTCCTTTAGCCAAGCAGTTGCCTCTTGATTTTCTGTATGAAGGGTGACAAGTCTTCCTTTGAGTCTTTGTTGAGGTTCTATTAATCTGAAACAGCCAATGTTCATGTCTTTAAAGAAGGATTTTCCCTTTTGTTATTCATTTTTTATAGGTAGTACATTTGTTTTCTCATATTCATCAAACCTACTTGGTGTACAGTAATTCATTTAGTGACGCATCTGGTGATACTGTGATGCAGGAGGACCGAGAACAGCCTTGCTTCCGCTGGGTTTCTGAGGCGGAATTCTATCAATCAGCTGTGCCCACTTCCATGAAGAAGGTAAAAACTCTGGATAAATGTGGCAGCACTAAATTGCAACAAAAGGGACTGGGTTCCACAGAGGAGAACAGCGTTAGTGCGTACCTTCGATTTTCCAGCATTTGCAGTTCCTTCTTAAACTTCTTAAATTAGTTGCCATGCTAATGGTTTGAGAGTCCGTAATGATTTAGCCACATCTGAGCAGGGCACTGTGTACTCGGTGACATTGGTCTTCACCATGAAGATGTTAACACCATCTTGAGTTGACACCTATCTTTAAGTATAATTGTTCTTTGAAAAAGTTGGCACAGATTCAACAAAGTAAAACTTTCTTTCTGCATTATATAGCAGTTAGTAGAAGGTGATTGTCAAGTCAAGAGTTTATTGTCATTTGTCCCATGTCGAACAATGACGTTCTTACATGAAGTAGCAGAACAGAATACACAAATATAGTACAGCGTGTGTGTGTGTGTGTGTGACACATGCACACATATATATCACACACACACACACGAGAGGAAGTTAAAAATGGTCATCATAGTAATATGGGGCTGAACAGGCCCAGCTACTTGGAGTAAGTAGTTTTTCTTAATTTGTGCTTAGAATTACTTTAAATTGTGTTACAAAAATTGTGACTTTGAACCATAAGCTTTCGATATTTGAGTGTGCAACTGTTATAGAGCTTCACTTGGAATAAATTAAGTTCCTTGTGATACATCTGTACTTCTGTACTCTATCAGCGTGTTGCGGTTGTCCAACTGAGGTCACGGGCTAGAGGCCCATTGTTACCTCTGCTGCCTGGCATAAGACACAATTTTTATTCAGTATTTTGGCATAGAGGGAGCATAGGGCTGAATAGCACGGGAATAAGCCCCTTTGTCCCAATTTATCCCTGCTGATCAAGTTGCCTAACTGAGCAAGTCCCACTTGCCTGTGCCTGGCCCATATCCCTCCCAACGTCTCCAATCCATGCACTTGCCCCAGTGTTTTTAAATGTTGTAATTGTACATGCCTGTCCTGCTTCCATTTGCAACTCGTTGCATAGATGTATGATCCTCTGTGTGGAAAAAAGTCGCCCCTTGGATTTTAATTATTTCCCTTCTCATCGTAAACCTATGTCTTCTAGTGCCAACAGTCTGTCTGTCCTTTTTCTTTTTGTTATTTTTAGTATGTGTTTAAAAGTATGTTTTAGTGTTCCTTTAGTTTTATGTGGGGGGGGTTGGGGGAAACTTTTTTTCAATCTCTTACCTTGACGCAGATGCGTTTTTTTTTCCCGTGTCATATCTCCGTCCCCAATGCGGCCTAACATCGTGGAGTTGGCGGCTTTTCCTGGAGACTGGAAATCGAAGCTCCAACCGCGGGGGCCTGTGGACTTTTAACATTGTGAAGCCCGGGGTCTCTGGTAAGAAGAGGCCGACTCGGGAGCTCCATGCGAGAGAGAGTTTCAACTGCCCCGACGCGGGAGTTTCGATCACCCCGATGAGGGCTTCGATCCTCGGCTCTGGGGGCTTTGATCGCCCCGACTGCGGATGGTTTGACTGCCCCGACTGCTGGGGAACAAGAGGAAGAAGATTGAATATTGCCTTCCATCACAGTGAGGAATGTGGAATCCACTGTGATGGATGTTTATGTTAACTTTTATGGGGTTGTGTGTCTTGTTGGTTTTCACTTAGTATGGCTGTATGGTAACTCAAATATCACTGTACCTTAATTGGTCCATGTGACAATAAACTGACCTTGAAACGTATAAAGTCCCGTGCCATGGAGAAAAGTCTGTGGCACGGTGGCGCAGTGGTAGAGTTGCTGCCTTACAGTATTTACAGCACCAGAGACCTGGGTTCGATCCTGACTATGGGCACTGTCTGTACAGAGTTTGTACGTTCTCCATGTGACCGTGTGAGTTTTTCGCCAAGATCTTCGATTTCCTCCCACACTCCAAAGACGTACAGGTTTGTAGGTTAATTGGCTTGGGTTTGTATACTTGGTATTAGTGTAAATTGTCCCTGGTGTATGTAGGCTTGTGTTAATGTGCGGGGATTGCTGGTCAATGCGGATTTGTTGGGCCGAAGAGCCTGTTTACGCACAAAACTAAACAAAACTATTTACCTTCTCTGATTTTAAATACCTCTGTAGAGTCAACCTTTAGCCTTCAATGCTCCAGCCTCTCTTTAAATCAAATCTTCCAGACCCTATAACTACTTCATAAATCTGTTTTGCACCCTTTCCAGTTTAATGGCATCCTTTCCATGGAAGGGCAACCAGAAATGTGGACAGTACTCCAAATGTGGCTTCACCAATGTCTTGTACAGCTGTAACATGATGTCTCAACTCACACACTCAATACCTTGACCTATGAGCAATGAGTTGTTTGAACTGTAATGGGTTTGGAGTAACAAGTCAGAGCATGGACATCATTATTCACTTAGCACAAATGATTTACCTTTTTGCAATATGGCTTAGAATTCATTGTGTTATTTCTTTTCAAAATACTTTCAGGTATTTCGTTTGTTTAAACACTCAAGTGTGAATGAGAAGCAATTGGCCAAGGTAAAGTAGCAGTTGTAATTTATTTTGGCACTTCCTCATTTCTCTTTTGACAATTTGTGATTCATTATTTAAAGTAGATGCAACGGCTCTGAAAGGTTTTACTCTGACTGAGCTTTTCACGTGACCAACTGAACAGTGCAGTTTAGGAATGCTGGCAGCTCGTTGTCGGGACTGTACTGCATTGGATGGCTTTGGGTAGGTGATGAGAACCATAGAACATTTGGCCTGAATCCAGAGAGAAAGAAAATGATCTTGCCTTCAGCTTTTGTATAAATATTGATTTGACTATAAATTTCTATGTAATTAAATAAGGTGGTACAGCGACACTCTCTCTCACAGCGCCCGAGACCCAGCTTCTATTCTGACCTCGGGTGCTCTCTGTGGAATTTGCACGTTCTTATGGAACATTCTTGTGGATGATTTGGTTTCCTCCCACTTCCCAAAGATGTGCAGGTTTGTAGGTTATTTGATCTTTGTAAATTACCTCTAGTGTGTAGGGAATGGATGCAAAAGTGGGATACCATAGAACTAGGATGAATGGGTAGAAACAAGGAATGCTGGTTTACACAAAGGGACACCAAGTGTTGGAGTAACTCTGTGGGTCAGGCATCACCTCTGAGAACATAGATAGTTGACATTTTGAATTGGGACCCTTCTTAGAGTGAATGGGTTATCGATGGGCGGCATGGTCTCGGTTGGCCGAAGACCTGCTTCCATGTTGAATCTTTCAATGAATCAATCAGATGTTGAATTGATTCTGGGACAATTACACATGCATTATGGCCATATATATTTTCATCGAGCAGCTAATTTAGAATGTCCATGTCAGTTAAAAGTAATGTACAACTTGCTCTTTAATCCCTCTCTAGGGTGAAAAGCTACAGTGTGGCTCTGAAAAACATGAGGGGAAACAAAAAGGAAGAAAACGCAGAGCACCAAAAGAGGTACAGGGACAACAGCTCTCAATTAACAGTTTTTTCCAACCTGCTGCAATCAAGCCTCTGTAGTTAGCCAGAAAGTGTTTCATCTTTCACGTTGGAGAGCCAGGATTCCCTTTAAATGCAGCACAAGGCCAAGTATTTGTTTCACCTCCAAAGAGTTGGTTCCATTGAAGTCCATGATGTGTCCATCTACTTTCACAGCCATTTAACTCTGGCAACTAATTCTTGCCCATCTGAATAATTTTTGCACAAGTATGAAGAACAAATGGCATTGTTTTATATGCATTTTCAAAATCTACCCATTGTATACATTTTTTTTAAACTTATTTGCTATTTGCAAAATCAGTTAACAGTTTGTATACTCAGAGGTCATGTTTCTGACACATTAATAACTTGCTTCGTGCATATTGTATTTACCTCGTCATTATTTTACACAGATCCTGTAGTCTTTTGTACTGATATTTTCCATCTGTCACAACATAAAGATTGTTTGAAGTCGCATTTGTGTCTCCCGCAAGACTCGGTGCTCAAAATCACTAGATGGTTGGAGCAAAAAAAAATGTCCCTTCTACAATCTCCCCTGATCTGAGAAGAACTGTTTGTAAGAATTGCTAAATAAAAACCAGATCCTCTTTTTTCTGTTTATTGGAAGGGAGGATTAATCACAGGGTGAAGTCTTACCATAAATTCCAGACACAACTTGCAATTGGTCATTGACCACATCATGAGAAACTGGCCAGGCCCTTGCCCCTTCTACCCTGTTAGCTATTGGACGATGGGTAACTTAGGAAAAGAGAAGTAGAATTGAAAAATTGTCAATGGACTTTAAGTGGTGGTTCATTCAACTTCTTACTTTGCTTGTATATTTTTGTCAAACAGATGTTGAAATTTTATTGAGGCTGTTTGATACATTTTACTTGCTGTGTATTCCAAAAAAGTCTAGTGTGAATGGGAGATCCTGTTATGTGCTGTGCTATTAGCACAGGTCTCAAGAAACATTTTGAGAATTTTTATGTTAATATTGATCATGAAGGTTTTTGCTCTGTGTATAATAGGCCTATATAACTTTGAGTGTAAATATAGACTGCAACTTGTTATTGGTTGCTTTGTATGCCATCTGCTATTTTGTCATTGTTTTCCCTTAAGAGATGACGGTCATCTGTTTCTAAGAGAAGATAAATAACATTGCTTCAATGTGGGGCATCTTTTTACCTGATGATAAACATTTTGTATATTTTTAATGATCAGAAGTTTTCAAATAAATGCACTGAAATATGTGTTTGAGTTTAATATCTTAAGTCTATTAATTATTGGGCAGGATGCACAGAAACCAATAGGAAGGAAAGTGGTGTTTATAGTTATATAATAATATCTCACAATTTCAAAATTAATGTGCTGTTGAGAAAGGAGGAGCCCAAATTGTTATTTTATTAGTACTGGTTTGATGGTTCTGGTGCTTAATCAAATTCCAAACTACTCTTCAAATAATAAAGAATAGAACCATTAAACTGTAAAGCACAGCATTAGAAACAGTCCCTTCAGCCCATAATGTTTGTTCTGAGAGCATGCTGCCAACAACATAAGGATTAACAGCCGGAATAAGTTCATAAGGCCCTTTGATCCTATGTACCAAGTCCACATTCTTGACCAGTCACCTCTTTCCCTGTTACTATTTCAGTTTCATGTTGGTTAACATTTCTGACATTCCAGAAAAAAACAATCCAAGTTTATCCAATCACTGCTTGTAGCAGAAACACTCTAATCCAGGCAGCGTTCTGGTAAAACCTCCTCTGCACCCTCTCCAAAGCTTCCACATCCCTCCTGTGATGGGGTGACCAGAACTGCTTTCGGCCTCCAAACTCCAAACGTGGCTATGCAAATTAGTTCTGGAAGAAGGGTCTTGACCCGAAATGTCACACATTCCTATCCAGAAATTTTGCCTGTCCTGCAACATTAAATGTCTATCTTCGGTGTAAACCAGCATCTGCAATTTCCTCCTACAAATTAGTTCCCTTGTTTCATGGGTTATATTTGTTGTAATTGTGGCACTTTCCGTACCAGTGCTTCTTCTCTCCAGCAGAGTACAATTTCCTTCATTGTGACTTTTCCTGCGTTTCTCCCTCCATTCTCCTCACATAATACATGTGAGGATACGCCACATAATAGTGTCCTCCTTATCCTTGGATTTTATCCTATCAATCTCCCAGGATGCAGGACAGAACACCATAGGAGATCGTTCCCTGTGGGTATCAAACTTTACAACTCCTCCCCCTTCTGTCATGGTGTAGTCTGCGATGACTTTTTAACTGTTGGCAGATCAATTTCCTTCCTGGGATTAATAAAATTCTATCGTATTGTATACAGCAAATCATTCATTGTACACAAAAATGCTGGAGAAACTCAGCGGGTGCAGCAGTATCTATGGAGCGAAGGAAATGGGCAACGTTTCGGGCCGAAACCCTTCTTCAGACGGGTTCATTGAATCATTCATAGTCACTGATTGTATCACTGAATTCACCTTTTCCTTCCTTCAGTAGTCAAAATTTGAAAATGACCATTTATTTTGTGAATCTAATTTATTCCTCCTATCCCTCATCCTCTACCCTTGATATCTTGTTGTGTAACTGCCTTTTTGCCTCATCTCTTTATGTCCAAGGTCACCCTTTTTCAGGTGAGACAGCGATTTGCTTTATTTATTTTTGTACACAGTGAGCACTTCTCACAATATGGTTTCCTCTACTCAGCAATCACCACGGTGAGATTAGAGTCATAGAGTTCTACAGCAGAGGGCTCACGGTTAGCATGCGAACTATGTACTTATACTAATCCCTTTTACTTGCATTCAGTTCATCGCTTTCTATGCCTTTGTGATTCAAGATTGGGCTACTGCTGTGAGAAATACCAGCTTTTACTGCAAAGGTATAGCCCTGAGCCCATTACTTTAATTATCTGTCCCACTCCCAGTCTGATTTTTCCGTTTCCAATGATCTCTATTGTAAATTCAAGGTTCAGCTCTCTTATCTTCCAAGCAGGCAGATAACAGTCTTGCAGATGTAACAATTTCACATAATGGCACAGCCGTTCCTCCACTCATTTTTCTTTTAGTTTCATACTTGTTTCATTACCATCTGTTTAGTCTTATACCGTCATCCTTTTCTTGTACCTTCATCAATTTCTACTGGCTGTTTACAGGTTTAGTCTTTCTGTGCCTTTCTTTGTTTTTCCCTTTCTCCCTGCTGTTTAAAACTTCTACTCTCAATTTTTCAGTTCTGATAAAAGATTATTGCCATGAATGATTATCTCTCTGTTTCTCTCTCCTCATATGTTGAATGATCTGTTCAAATTCCTGTCATTTTCTATTTTTTCTAATACTTTGTGGATGATCAGCGATGATCAGATTGAATGGCGGTGCTGGCTCGAAGGGCCGAATGGCCTCCTCCTGCACCTATTGTCTATTGTCTGTTGACTGAAGTTGGTCTGATAACATCTGTAAGATGAAGCTGGTGGGACTTCATGCGCAAGTTGTAATCAGTAGGAATACATGGATTAATAGATAGTGTTTACAAATACAGGTATATCTAAATTGGAAGAGATTTGGGTCTGCATAAGTTAAATTACCTTTATTTTAAATCAAATGACTTCTGCACATTTGTTATTTTTCCAGTATGTGAGATGTCCCAAATTGATTTTAAACCAATAAATAAATTACTCTGTGTTCAAGAAGGAACTGCAGATGCTGGACGATCGAAGGTACACAAAATTACTCTCGTATGATAGAAATAAACCAGCAATATCCACGTAAAGATTTCTCAAATAATAAAATGATCTATGGTCATTTGATTGCTTAGTGCAGTTAATCAAGAGAGATAAGACTTGGCCGGAAAAACATTTTTGCTCCAGAAATAATATTTTGTGTTTTTCTTTTATGCTCAGGCATGATGGTTTATCATCTAATCGAATAGGTGACCATGTGGCAGTTCCACCAATACCTCAGGCATTCAGTTCTGCATTAGAGTGACAGCTTCATTAAGACCATAAATAGGAGCAAGTGAGGGAAATCCAGCCCTTCAACTGCTCTGACATTCAAGTTCTTATCTGATTTTCTACCTCGGTGTCATTTTCCCACAGAATACCCATATGTCTTGATTCCTTTAAAATCCAGGTCTAATATTCTGTGTTTTGAATGATGAAAAGTCCCAACTCTTATTTATTTTTTTTTTTTGGTCAAAATAAATTCTAATTTTATTCTGAATAAAATTATTCCTGTTGCTAACCAGACAAGCTGTAAGAATTTTGAATGTTTTGACCGTATATGGTAATTCTGCCATCCTTGGAAGCAGCCAGGTGAATCTTTGTTAAACTGCCTCTATGGCACATACACCCTTTCTGAAGTAACGAGACAAAAACTATACAATGCTCCAGGTGCAGTCTCCCAAAAGCCATATATAATTGCGACAAGAACGTCTTGCTGCTGTGTTTAAATCCTCGTGGTAATAAAGCTGACAACATTTGCCCTCTTTATTATGTGCTATACCTACATGTTGACCTTCAGCAATATTCCTTTTTAACATTAGCACAACCCAACCTCTCATCTTTCAATTTTTCCATTTTGTGCATATATCCCTAAAGCCTCTATATTCTGCTATGTACGTAAAATCCCATCTAGTTTAGTATTTTCAGCAAACTTGGAAATCTGACATTTGTTCCCTTCAGCTAAATCATTGACATAGACCGTGAATAGATGGGGCCCAGGGATTGTTTGACCTCTGCAAATTGTGGCAAGGAGCTTTAATCTATAACTTTATGCCTCAGGTGAGAGCAATACCATTAAAGTCAACAAAAAAAAAAAATCAATTTCTGATTTTATTCCAACCAATTTTCACTGATGTCATATTCTTCAATTCTTTATCTTATATGAATGAAATGTTTTTTGGATTAAACTGAACTATTGGTTTTGACACCACCTTCTTGGATTGCAATTCTCTGCATTTGCACTGGATGGCACTGTTATATAACAATTTTCATGCAATGTTCATGGAGCGTTTCCAAGGCATGAAATAAATGGACATGTGTTGTGACCTGGAAACTAATGAGTGTTCGCCATGTGACTGAATCTTAATCACAGAACGTCTATGAGCACAGAACTGTGTGGTTTGGTTGGATTATAGACCAGGCTCTTGGAAGCATTCTAGAGAATGCTTATTGTGAAATTGTGGCCAACTCTGTTTAGTTTTCTTCCTTTTGATCCCATCAAACGTAACAAACACAAGATATATTTCTGAAGAAATGTTCTTCTTGGAGTTAGAACAAACCCTCATCAGTTTTCCACTGTTTGAAAATTTCCTTTCACCAAACTGGTTGCTGCTCTCTAATGTTAAGATGTATTCACTTAGTAGATATTGTTCATTATCAGTAATATAGAAACCCTTTAACATTTCTCTAATTATTTTGCCACTTAATAAAAATCTATGCCCTCTGGCCACTGTTATGGGAACCAGATCCATTATGTATAGGCTCTCAACATTTTATATTGATCCACCTTTGTTTCATAGAAAAAATACAGTTTTCTAGTTTTGGCAACTTCCTTGTAAGTACTTTCTTCACGCTACCTAATGCCTTTCCTGTAAGGCAGTGATTGAATTATACACAATAGTCTATCTGTGGTCTAACTTGGATTAGACTGACTAGCACTCCCCCCCGCCAAAAAATCTTTGTTTTCTCTTCTGTTCCCAGGTTGCAGGCTACAGATGTTTTCTTCTTATCAACTGAAAACTTTGCATGGAAATGTATGGCATCTGTGGATGGCGTATCAAACAATATGCACAAGTAACAAACGACCCATTGACCATATCCCTTGGTAGTAGCATCGCATCATAGCTAGCAGACTTATTGCCTCACAGCTCCAGTGACTGGTGTAATCCTGACCTGTAGTGCTATCTGAGTGGATTTTGCAAGTATTCCCTGTGCTCCAGTTTCCTTCCACGTCCCAAAGATTTGTGGTTTGATAGAGATTAATTAGCCATTGCAATGTGTCTCCCTTATGTAGATGCGTGGCACTATTTGGGAGAGTTGATGGGAATGTGGGGAAATTCAAATGGGATTAGTTCATATGGTTCCTTCATTAACAATGCAGACTAAGTGAGCCAAAGAGTCTATTTTACTTTGGAGTCACGTGAGTGATTCCGTGAAGAACCCGCTCAGCACGCATGCGCGGCGAGGGTTCACATCAGCCCAAGATTGTTCACCAAGACACTAAAACCAGCTCTGACAATATTCAGAAGACAAAAACATATTGTCATGGGATATCTTGATGATATCTTAAATGGTAGGCAAGACCATGGAATTGACTCTGTTAGCCGTATCAGCTACCAAACAGTTATTCGCAACCCTGGGATTGTCTTACATCCAGATAAATCTAAGTTGAAGCCATCGACTATCATGGACTACTTGGGCTTCACAATTATTTCAGTCTACGTGACTGTAACATTGCCAAGAGACAAAATAGTTGAATTGGCACAATCATGCAACAATTTAATGGTCAACAAACTACCAACTACTCGACAAGTAACAGAGTAATTGGGAAAATGGTAGCAGCATTTCCGGCTACATAATTCGGACCTTTGCACCAAAAATGACATACAGGTCATTATGATCGTGTCATGAAGTTACCCACTGAAGCAATATCAGAACTGCAGTGGTGGGCAAAAACAAACAGATGCCAGTGCTCAAGGCTGGGGAGCAACTAACTCTATATCCAACACAAGTAGTAGATGGACTAACCCAGAGTCATCGTTACCACTTACACTGGGCATTAATTATCTAGAGATGTTTGGTGACTTTTATGGTTTAAAAGCATATGCATAAATATGCATCACTTGCATGTACGGTTACAAATAGATAATACTACGGTGGTGGCCTACATTAACCATATGGGCGGCATAAAATTGGTATCATGCGACAAGATGGTCAACACAATTTAGCAATGGTGTGTCCAAAGACATATTTGGCTATCAGCAACTTACCTGCCAGGTAAGCTAAATACAGTGGCAGACACCAGGTCACGTAAATTTAATGACAACATCGAATGGATGTTAAAACCACAAAAAAAAAGAAAAAAACCCCGCAAAAGTTATCAAGCAATATGGCACGCCAGATATCGATTTATTTGCATCAAGGCTAAATCACCAGGTACCTATGTATGTCGCTTGGGAACCTGACCCTGAGGCAGCAGCGGTAGATGCGTTCACCCTGGATTGGGGAAATTCTTCTTCTATGCATTTCCTCCCTTCTGCCTCATCAGTCGGGGACTATGCACAATACAAATGGACTCTGCTTCAGGTATTTTGATAGTACCTGACTGGCCTACACAGCCATGGTCCCTAATACTCCATGACATGGTTGTTGAAGCTCCGATGGTATTCCCCAGTGACCCAGAGTTATTAACACCCAGTGTAAGCTAAATACAGTGGCAGACACCAGGTCACGTATTTAAAACCAGCTCCAGGACAACAGGCCATAGGGTCGCAACCGCTGGTGGTCAAACTAATGAAGGGTATTTACAACTCTAACCCCTAGACCAAGGTACACCCATATATGGGATGTCAGTGTGGTCCTGACATACCTCAGGGGATGGCCACCAGCCAGATCCCTCAACCTGGAACAATCTATGCTCAAAAACACTCGTGTTGATGGCACTTGTATCTGCCCAGAGGGCCCAGTCATACACCTATTGCGACTGGACAGCATGCTCACAGCTCCAGACCAGATCTCTGTCGTTATCCAGAGACTGATCAAACAGAGCAGACCAGGAACACCTAATCCAGTCGTGGAATTCCGGGCTTACCTGCCAGAACCACAGTTATGTGCCATGACCCACCTACTATCCTACATAGACACAACCAAAATATTCGAGGGAGATGAAAAGCCTTGTGGGTCAGTCATAAAAAACCTTATGGTCGGGTGACGAGCCAAACCATTGCGAGATGGCTCAAGCAGGTGCTAAAAACTGCTGGGATAAACACTAATATGTACAAATTTTATTCCACCAGGGCAGCATCCACGTCGACGGCTAAAAGAATGGACGTGCTTATAGACCACATCCTGGCTACAGCAGGATGGTGGGGGGAAAGACTGTTCAGAAATTCTATAATAAGCCGTTGGCAAAACCTGTTTTATTTGCAGAAAAGATTTTACAGACTGCAAATATTTAATTTAAGCCCAGGGGAGCAATTTAATTTCTTTATTGTTATTGTTAAAAAATACCATTGTGTTTTTCTACAAACAGATTCATTGGTTGATTACGATAACACACTTCCTCCCTCAAGGACTTCGGCAGTGCATGAAAAATTCCTGTTACACAGTTTGAAATCACAGAGCTTTGAAGTCTTCACGGAATCACTCACGTGACTGCGAAGTAAAATAGTAAGATTAAACGAGAACTTACCAGTTTGAAGTTTGATCTGTATTTTATGAGGAGTTACGATGAGGGATTACGTGCCCTCCGCTCCCACCCTCAATAATATGGGTCAAACTGATAAACTGATGTCTCCTTGTCTTTACTATGTGTGGCACGATAGGATGGTTCATATACCAGAGCCCATTGCATTGTGCTAGGTAAGCCTTTTCTGAGCAGCAGTTGACTGCAAAATCCACATGATAAATTGCAACTTTGCACCAAAAATGCCACTATCCAATAGATCTGAACTTTTCTCCTTGCACCTCGACTCTATCTTGTATCGCCTTGTTCATCCCCTTCCCACTCCATCTGGGACACCTCACATGCTCTGCACCAATTCATCAACTTCCCCAATCATATCCTCCTTAGAAACATAGAAAAATAGGTGCAGGAGTTGGCCATTCGGCCCTTCGAGCCAGCACTGCCATTCAACATGATAATGGCTGATCATCCTACTCAGTATCCCATACCTGCCTTCTCTCCATACCCTTTAGCTACAAGGGCCACATCTAACTCCCTCTTAAATATAGCCAATGAACTGGCCTCAACTACCTTCCGTGGCAGAGAATTCCACAGATGGCAGAGAATTCCACTTAGATTTACCATGGACATCAAGTCCCTGCATACTTCCATCCATCATCAGGAAGGTTCTTGGGTTCTCCACTTCACTCTTAGAACGTAGATCCACCCAGTTCCCTTCTACAATCTCTGCCTGGCAAAACATGTTTTCATCTTTAACAATTTCTCAATTGATTCCTCACGTCTCCTATACATTAAAGTAGCAATGGACACTAGCAGGCATGCTCTGCCACCATTCCCCAACTGTTTCTCTGATCTTATTCCCCAATTCCCCTTTCTCTGCTTCATTGACAACTACATTGGATCTGGCTTCTACACCCATCAACATAATCAGTTTTATCAACTTTGAAACTATTTGCATCCTACGCTCAAATGTATTCGATCATTTCCAACACCTTTTTAGATCTCTCTGTCATCAACACGGGAGACAAATGATCCACTGATGTCTACTACAAACTCACTGACTCCCACATTTACCTACACCACATCTCATCCCACCCTCTCTTGTAAGGACGCCACCCCTTTCTCACCATTTCTTTGTCTTCAGAGCTGTTCTCTTGTCGTGGCTTTTCACTTCTGGATATAGAAACATAGAAACATTGAAAATAGGTGCAGGAGGAGGCCATTCGACCCTTCGAGCCAGCACCGCCATTCATTGTGTTCATGGCTGATCGTCCCCTATCAATAACCCGTGCCTGCCTTCTCCCCATATCCCTTGACTCCACTAGCCCCTAGAGCTCTATCTAACTCTCTCTTAAATCCATCCAGTGACTTGGCCTCCACTGCCCTCTGTGGCAGGGAATTCCACAAATTCACAACTCTCTGGGTGAAAAAGTTTTTTCTCACCTCAGTCTTAAATAACCTCCCCTTTATTCTAAGACTGTGGCCCCTGGTTCTGGACTCACCCAACATTGGGAACATTTTTCCTGCATCTAGCTTGTCCAGTCCTTTTATAATTTTATATGTTTCTATAAGATTCCCCCTCATCCTTCTAAACCCCAGTGAATACAAGCCTAGTCTTTTCAATCTTTCCTCATATGACAGTCCCGCCATCCCAGGGATCAATCTCGTGAACCTACGCTGCACTGCCTCAATCACAAGGATGTCCTTCCTCAAATTAGGAGACCATAACTGTACACAATACTCTAGATGTGGTCTCACCAGAGCCCTATGCAACTGCAGAAGAATATCTGAGGTCCTCTTTTTTTTAAAGAAACGTGGCTTCCTCTGCACTGTGGGTGATATCCATATCCCCTCATCCATATCTCCTATATATCCTACATTTATGATCTCACCTCATCTCCCCGCAGTCAGCATAATAGTAGAGTTCCCTTGGGTTCTCGCCCCACCAGCCTCCGCATCAACAATTATTCTTTGACATTTCCACCAGCTACAACAAGATGGCACCACCAATAACAACATCCCCCCTCCCACACTTTTCTACTTTCCACTGGGACCACTCTCTTGATGACTCCATGATTTGCCCATCCCTCTCCCACCCAGGTACTTTCCTTTCCAACGGTACGAGGTGTAACACAAGTTCCAACATCTACTCCCTCTCCTCCATCCAGGAACCTAAACACATAGCAGTCCAGATGAAAGGTCTCGACCTGAAATGTTGACTGCTCACTTCCCTCTACAGATGCTGACTGACCCACTGAGTCCAGCTGCTCTCTTTTTTCCCCCTATGTAATATTCCTGCATAAGTGCACCATGGAGGCTGTGATTCTATATCACGAGTATAAATCCTTTCAAGACTGCTTTTTGACACTCACCACCATCTGTTCTCGTTTTTTATCACAAGAGGCTAAAGTGTCAGTTTTGTCAATGTGTTTCATTTCAGCTTATTTAAATAGCATTTACTTTTTTTTTAAATGCAGCAATTCAACTACCCTCCTGTGAAATGGCACCTTTTTAAAAGAATAATATAAATATGTATGATGATGAATCTATATTTACTACAAATTTGCCTGCCGCTATTTCCCATTTTAAGAGCCTCCTGGTGCACAATGACAGACCACTGCAAGGTCTGGGAATTCTGCGGCATTTTACCTCAGGAAAGAGGGAAGCACACTTGCGAAACATAAGTGAAATCTTTCAACTGTTCAATGTAGCTGGCAGATCCCAAGGGCTGGGATTAAATCAGGCCTGACTGAGAGCTCCAAAGGACTTTGTTGTAACTTTTCATGGTGAAGGTTTTCATGGTAAAGAGAAAACATCTTTTCCAGAATTCAATTCTATTATTTCAAATACGACTTGTAAAACTTTGGTATCTTATCCTTACATATGTAGGTGTAGCATACGGCATGACATGATGGTTGTTTAGAGCACATTGTATTGGGGATAGGGTGTTGACGTGGATAGAACATTGGTTGTCAGACAGAAAGCAAAGAGTAGGAGTGAACGGGTCCTTTTCAGAATGGCAGGCAGTGGCGAGTGGAGTGCCGCAAGGCTCGGTGTTGGGGCCGCAACTGGTTACCATATATAATAATGATTTGGAAGAGGGAATTAGGAGCACTAGCCAGTTTGCGGATGACACAAAGCTGGGTGGCAGTGTGAACTGTGAAGAGGATGTTAGGAGGTTGCAGGGTGACCTGGATAGGTTGAGTGAGATGCGTGGCAGATGCAGTATAATATAGATAAATGTGAGGTTATCTACTTTGGTGGCAAAAACAAGGGGGCAGATTATTATCTCAATGGGGTTAGGTTAGGTGTGGGGGAGGTGCAGCGAGACCTGGGTGTCAATGAGGTTAAGTTAGGTGTGGGGGAGGTGCAGCAGGCAGTGAAGAAAGCTAATGGAATGTTGGTCTTCATAACAAGAGGATTTCAGTATAGAAGTAAAGAGGTTCTTCTGCAGTTGTATAGGGCTCTGGTAAGACCACATCTGGAGTATTGTGTACTGTTTTGGTCTCCTAATTTGAGGAAGGACATCCTTGTGATTAAGGCAGTGCAGCGTAGATTCACGAGATTTATCCCTGGGATGGCGGGACTGTCATATGAGGAAAGATTGAAAAAACTAGGCTTGTATTCACTGGAGTTTAGAAGGATGAGGGGAAGTCTTATAGAAACTTATAAAAGGACTGGACAAGCTAGATGCAGGAAAAATGTTCCCATTTATCCTTACATATGTAGGTGTAGCATACGGCATGACATGATGGTTGTTTTCACCCAGAGAATTGTGAATTTGTGGAATTCCCTGCCACAGAGGCCAGTGGAGGCAAAATCACTGAATGGATTTAGATAGAGAGTTAGATAGAGCACTAGGGGCTAGTGGAATTAAGGGCTATGGGGAGAAGGCAGGCGCGGATTATTGATTTGGAACAATCAACCATGATCACAATGAATGGCGGTGCTGGCTCGAAGGGCCGAATGGCCTTCTCCTGCACCTGTTTTCTATGTTTCTAGTACAGATGCCTTGAGCATTATTGGGTAAACTGTACCAAATATGCTGCAGTATACACTGGACTGAGTCCTGCAGTGGACAGAGGAGGGATGCCTCAGTGGTGAGTAGGGTTGCCAACTGTCCTGTATTAGCCGGGACATCCCATATATTGGGCTAAATTGGTTTGTCCCATACGGGACCACCCTTGTCCCGTATTTATCTGCTTCTCCTCGGGTCGAGGGGACTGTCGGGTTGGAGCACTGCATCCGGCGCCGCCTCACCCGTCCTGATGTATTGCAGCCCATGGAGTGCAGCAGCAGCAGCGCCTCGCCCGTTGGTCGACACCCTGGCCAGGTGTCCGAACTTCAGACCTTCATTTACCGTCAACACCACCACCCCTCCTTCTCATGGCTGATCATCGGTTCATAAGTTGGATGGGGTGCCAGACTTTGCGTGCGACGTCGCGCCTGGGCCAAAACTCCTCAGCTGGCCCGCCGGCTGGGCTTTGTGTGCAGTCCAGCACCCGGGCCAACTCATCATTCATCCAGCCACGGCCGAGTCTGTCAACGAATTGCCGTTGGGAATTTGTCCCTTATTTTGACCTTTTGTCCCTTTTTAGGGAGTGAGAAAGATGGCAACCCTAGTGGTGAGGAATGGTGTATGTGGTGTGCGTGTGGCCATCTGATCACAAAGCTGAGAAGTCCTGTCTCTTAGGAGGATTCAACTTTATTTTGTGCACCTCATTTTTTTTTTTTTTTCAACAGTTGCCGGCCCAAAAGCCAGGCTGATGAACAGGCTTATTATCAGGTCAAGTAGGCCCCGTTTTGGAAGAAGCCATAGATGCCAGAGCTCATGGGGTGCCCATGGGTTTACAGTGAGGGTTGGGGAAAGGGATAGGAGGATCAATCATGTTGGTAGTTGATAATGCTCCTTGTAGCAGGCACCAGGCCTGATAATGATCCTAGGCCTTGGGATCCAGGGTGGGGTCCAATGATGAGGCATTGACCAGCTACAGAGAAGACACCACATGTGAAAGGAGCAAGAACACCTGTTCCTCCACAACCATAAGCAGGCCTCTCATGACAATTACCTTTCCCCAAAGGCTGTCCCGAGGCTTTGGAACCCACGCAGTCCAGATTAAATATTTTAACACGTAAGTTTTCAAATTTGATATTATGTTTAAAACCCCTTAGATCCTACATTGCATGCAAATGGTTTGCATTCCTTTGTGTAAATCAATAATTTAATTTTCCATTGTTAATATTTTTGGTAAATTAAGTCACAGTTAAAGGGACAAATGTCCAACCTTTTGGACCAATAGTTAAATTTGTGTTATAATCAATAGCAAATGATGATTTTTTATTGTGCTGGTATGAATCCAGGAACAGAAAGTCATTTGTACCTGTTAGCATGCACAAAATGACAGTGCCAGTTTATCCAGGTGCTTTCCCCCCCATAAAAACATACTTTCAAGCAGAATCAATCACGTTGTTTTCCTTTCTCTGGCACAGGGAGTAATTTCATTAATCCTGAGCACCAGCTCAATGTAATTTGCACCCAATTGGAATCATGACTGCTGCTTTTCGAAGTGTGAGGAACCTATTGCTCACAACTACTAGCTTTAAAAACTAGCAGTTTGAGATAGAAAGGAAAAAAAATGAAACAAATTGAAAAAAGGATAGTTCGGCTCTTTATCTGTGGAGAAGGAGAGAGAAAAAAATAGCCAATTATTTAAAATTTGAGCTGCGTCCGAGGAGAAATGGCAGACAGGCGTTTTTTGATCAGAAGAAGACTTTTGATGTCCCTAGAAATGGTTTCAGTTCATTAAGAAGTATAATGACTTCACACTCATGGTCAAGACCAGTAAACACACCAATACATTTACAACCTGCTTCAGTCAATTACAAATCAATCAATCAAATCAAATACGTTTATTGTCATTGCACAACTGTACAACGAAATTTCATTGCATCTCCTTCAGTGGTATACATAGAAGACACGGGATAAAATATTAAAAGAACAAGAACACAAACAACCATTGACTCCCATATACCGGCAAGATCAGTAAATGAAATTAATAAAGTAAGTTTAATAAATAGATAATAGAAATATAAAAAATATTGGGCATTATATTGCCCCACAAATAGTGTTGTGTTGTCCGCAGTGTTATCTATTTGAGTTTAGTTATTTTATGGCACGTGGGTAGAAACTGTTAATTAGTCTACGAGTGCGGGCCTTCAGAGACCTGTATCGCCTCCCAGAGGGTAGCAGAGTGAAAAGGTGGTTGGCAGGGTGGGATGAGTCCTGTTTGATGTTTGTGGCCCGGCATAAACATCGGGCCCTGTAAATGTCATCCAGGGAGGGTAGTTGAGCGTTTGTGATGCTCTGTGCTGTTTTAATAACTCTCTGTAGTGTCTTCCTTTCAGCCACAGTGCAGCTAGCAAACCACACCAGGATGCCATAGGAGAGGATACTTTCCACGACGCACCGGTAGAAGGACAGCAGCAGCTGCTGTGAAATGTTTGATCTCCGCAGAGACCTCAGGAAATTGTCGCTTTGGGATGCATTGCTTTTTGGTCATGTGGACATTGGAATGATGCTTATGGATTCTCCCGCTCCCTTCGGTGAGCTTTATATTTGGGTTGCCTCCAATCACTCCTGGTTGGGCTAGAGGGCCAGCACAGGCGGCATTAAATGTTGCATCCATAAAGACAGACAGCACTTTCACTTCCCCAAATGATGTTGGCAGCTCCAAGGTGCAGCTAATAGAATAAAATAAACTTTCCCGCAAGTCAATCCTCAACAATCTTGCAAATAATTGATTCCTTTTAAAATCGTAGTTCAGATTTTCCCCCCTGCTGCTTTAGCTGCCTACATTATGTATGAGTTGTGCAGAGGTAAGGCTTCAGTGGCAGGAAAGGTATCAATTGTACAATTATTAATGTCATTCATCCACAGTTGGTGCACGTCACGCATGTGTGAGCACACAACTGTGTGGTACAGTTTAACATCTTGCGTGAGGTGGTTTCAATTTCAGTCCAACTTGTGGAAATATAAGGATCTGCAGCACATTGTAAAATCTGGCACATGGTTTAATTTGGCTATCATTACCCTCATCCCCTCCCCCCCACTTTATGGTTCCCATACACATTTTGCTTCCATGGATGCTGCCTGAACAGCTGAGGTCTTCCAGAGTTCTGTTTTAAGTTCCTCAGATCTTTTCCTCTGTCAGCCTGCTAATGTCCTCCTGTGATAAACGTTGGAATAGAGTGTTTGTTGGGGAGGGGTCTGGTGTCAAGCAGGCAGACATTGTGTCCGAGCTCAACTAGAGCATCAATGGGACAGTTGATTGGAAGATAAGCATCCCTATGTCAACAGTCATTATTAGGGATTCTGGCATGTTCTGGGATATCTGCCATCTGTTCTATCCCGACTGCAATATTATGAAGGATTATTGGGTGGAGTTGTGGTCAAGGTAACCAGATCCTATAAAAAAGATGGGAAGAATGGCAATCACCAAACTGGTAATTCATTTGAAAAACTCCTCATCATTTTCTCAAGGTAAATACAGAGAAGCCAGGAAAATATAAGAATGGGGTTGGGAGGGAGAGATATATCAGCTATGATTGAATGGCGAAGTAGACTTGATGAGCTAAATGGCCTAATTCTATTCCTACTATTCTTTGTGACCTCATGACATTTAGATGTGATCTGTTAGGATTTTGGTAAAGATTGTCCACACAGTAAGCAGTTATCATCTCAAGTTTATCTGCATTATAAAGTTTCCTATCATTGCTCAGTTTTACCTTCAGTAACAAGATAACTAGTCTCAGGAGGGAATTGTCTCTCCAGGTAGATAGTCCTACATTAACCCACTAACCCCACCAATGTATCATAACCCTTGCTTACCTGCCCAGTGGCCCACCCACACAAAAGGATTTAATTAGACTTAATCAAGGTGCATTGTGTACTGGTGGGAAAGAGTGAAAGGGGTGGCAAGGGGCTGCCCTTTCTGTGATTCACAGAAGGTTTCAACCAAAATATTGACCATTCTTCCCAGGTAGTGGAAACTGCTTTAAATCAATGGGATCACTGGACCTCTGCCAAAGGATCGTCTTCACCAATAAAATGCCTACTAGTCCCAAGTAACATTAGAAACCCTGAATTTGATTCTAGATACATGTATGTACCAGATTTCCTTCCATTTAACAGCATGTTCTGCAAAACCCTATCTGTTATTTCACCCTACTGTGTGACTTTCAGCTCATGGTCATCTGTTGCTCCTGGTTGCGCATTGAGGAACTGAAGGCACACAATTTAGAAGTTTGGGAGAACATTGTTCATAACTGTCCAATGCAGCAGCCTTATCCAGAGGGTCATATGCTCAGCTGTTTTACACAAGTTTGCTTTATTGAAAGCAGTTGGTAATAATTTCCTCGAATCTCTCTTTAGCTGCAGGCATTTTTTCTTTTGCAAAACACCTCATCTCCCTTCTGGGTAACCACATCATTATCCAGAAATGGTGGAGCTATTCCTTCTTCCTCTTCATCATTCTGCTGTACATCTGGAAGAACTAAACCTTTCTGATTTGTATTGTTATGCAGCGTACAGCTGGCCACAATTACTCTTGATACCCTTGGTCCGTTCTGCGATTGGGCTTCACCAAATCTATCAAGACATTTCAAGTAAGGATGGTGGTTTTAACCTAATCATTCAGAGGGAGACTTATTGAATTGGTTGCCTGCATAATTTTCTCTTGCTCTTTATTTTTCATTAACTTCAACAGTGAGTAAAAAATAGGCAGTGTGAATAATAAGTGGCTGATTTGATCCCATTGATTTTGAAATGGGTAATTTAGACTTAAATTGTCTACTTAAACATTCCAATTATCTGTCTGATAATAATATGATGTTTTAAGGATTTATTACATAGTTGGGGCTATGGTCTCCATTTATCCATGTTAGAACATGGAACATAAAATAGTCCTCCCTCGGCAGGAGATGCATGTTGATATACCACCTCACTAAACTCTGTCCAGGGACTCCAACAGTCCTTTCAGGTTAGGCAGAGGTTCGCTTGCACCTCCTCCAACCTCATCTGCAGTATCCATTGTTCCAGGTGTGGACTCCTATACATCGGCGAGACCAAACATAGTCTGGCCGATTGTTTCGCTGAACACCTTCGCTCAATCCTCTTGGGACTACATGATCTCCCGGTTGTCTAACACTTTAACTCCCCCTCCCGTTCCCATACTGATCTTTCTGGCCTAGGCCTCCTCCATTTTCAGAGTGAGGCCAAACACAAATTGGAAGAAGAGCATCTCAGAATTTGCTCGGGCAGCTTACAACCCAGCAGTATGAATATTGATTATTCTAAATTCAAGTAACCCCTTCATTCTCTTTCTCTCCATCCCTCCCCCACCCTAGTCATTGGACTAATTACACTGTCGTCCTGGTGAGTTTCATTGTCTATATAACTCGGATACACCTAGCCCACAGCCAACTCTTTCCTTGACCGTCTTTACTTTTTTGAATATCTTTCATTCGTTTGTTCTCTATCTCTCTATGTCACCATCTATATCTCTTGTTTCCCTTTCCCCTGATTCTGAGTCTGAAGAAGGGTCTCGACCGAAACGTCACCTAATCCTTTTCTCCAATAATGCTGCCTGACCCGCTGAGTTATGCCCCTGTCCCACTTAGGAAACCTGAACGGAAACCTCTGGTGACTTTGCGCCCTACCCAAGGCTTCCATGAGTCGCCAGAGTTTTTGGTCATTCGCCTGGAAAGCCTCCACAAAAGCATGAGCTGCATCTACGACCAAAGATCCTACAGGATCATTGCTACCGACCACACACACACACACACACACACACACACACACACCCCCACACACACACACACACCCACACACACTCCCACACACACACACCCACACACACTCTCTCTCTCTCTCTCCCCCCCCCCTGCTCTCGTCTCTCTCTCTCTCTCTCTCTCTCTCTCTCTTTCTCTGCTGGTAAACGGCTGCCACAGAGCACGGTAAGTCCTTTAGGGAGAGAGAGGGGGGAGAGAAGAGAGAAGGGGAGAGAAGGAGAGAGGAGGAGAGAGGAGAAGAGAGAAGGAGAGAGAAGGGGAGAGAGAAGGGGGAGAGGGGGGGGGGGGAGAGAAGGGGAGGGGGGGGGGAGAAAAGGGGAGAGAAAAGGGGAGCGAGAAGGGGGGGAAGGGGGTGGGAAGAAGAAGTGGAGACAGTTTTAAGAAGTTTAATAAAGTTAGCGGGCATTTTACCTTCCGGCGGATCTTCTAGGTCTTGAAAACCAAAGATCCTATAGGATATTTGCCGGAAACTCCAATGAGCCAATCAAAATGGCTGGTCAGTGAAGGAGATTGCCTGTGAGTAAATAGCGACCCCACTCCACTGGCTTCGACCAAACTGCAACCTATTTTTAGTCGAGGCCGGTTTTGAATTTGTTGAAATAATCACAGGAACATAGAAGAAGCCTCAACTACACGGAAACCACATCCGACCATTAGGGAGATTGACCAAAACCTCCGGGAACCTCACGGAAACATTGGGTGGAGCGCAAGGTCACCAGAGGTTTCCGTTCAGGTTTCCTAAGTGGTACAGGGGCTTAACTCCAGCTTTTTATGTCTATCTTCGGTTTAAACCAGCATCTGCAGTTCCTTCGTACACATAAAATAGTACAGCACAAGAACAGACATTTCAGCCCACTATGTCCATGCCGAACATAATGTCAAGAAAAACTAACCTCCTCTGCCTGTGCATGAGCCTTATCCCTCCATTCCCTTCATATCCATTTACCAATCCCAAAGTTTCTTAAATACCAATATTGTATCTGCCTCCACCAACACCCCTGGAAGCATTTGCCGGCAACCACCACTCTCTGTGTAAATAAATTCCCCCGCATATTTTCTTTAAACATTATCCTTAACTTTAAGATGTGCCGTGGAAAGCATTTTATTGGGATGCATCACAACATTGTTCGGGAACAACTCCAACCAAGACTGAAAGAAATTGCAGAGACTTATGGGCATAGCCCAAATCATCACGCAAACCATTGACTCCATCTTCACCCCACGCTGCCTCAACAAGGCATTCAGCATAATCAAGGATGAATCTCACCCTGGTCTCCCCTCCCTCATCGGGTTGATGTACAGAAGTGTGAAAACACATAGCTCCAGATTCAGGGGCAGTTTCTTCCCAGCTGTTATCAGGCAACTGAACCATCCTATCACCAGCTAGAGTGTGGTCCTGACCTATCATCTACCTAATTTGACTATCTTTAATCGGACTTTACTGGACTTATCTTGCACTAAACAGTATTCCCTTTATCCTATATGTGGACGGCTTGCTTAAAGGCATTCAAGGTGAGAGGGATAGTTTAATTTATCATTAGTTTATTTTTATTATTGTCACATGTGTTGAGATACAGTGAAAAGCTTTTTTGTTGCATGCTATCCAATCAGTGACATTTCCACCCTTGGAAAAAGATTCTGACTATCTACCCTATTTATACCTCCCTTAATTTTATATACTTCTGTCAGGTTTCCCCTCAACCTCCAATGTTCACAATCCAACTTTGTCCAGCCTTTCCTTATAGTTAATACCCTCTAATCTAGACAGTATTTTGGTAAACCATTACTGCATCTTCCACTACACCCAAAGTCTTTACATCCTTCCTGTAATGGGGTGACCAAACTGCACACAATATTTATAATGCAGCCTAACCAAAGTCTGTTAAAACTGCAACGTGACTTCCTGACTCTTTTACTCACTGCATTGACTGATGAAGGCAAACACTCCAACTTTATCACTCTATCAACTGTTTCCACATTCAGGAAGCGATGTACTTGGACTTCAAGATATCACTGTACATCATTGCTGTTAAGTTGTCTTGCCATTAACTGTATACCTACCCCTTATATTTGCAGTCCCAAAGTGAAACCGCTGCACCGTGCTTGGAATAAACTACATTTTACATTTCTCTGCCCAATTCTGTAGCTGGTCTATTTTCTGCTGCATATTGTCCGCAATTCCATTAATTTTGGTATCGGCTGCAAACTTACTACCCAACCCATCAACAGTGACAGGAAAATAAAGGACCCTGAATGTTCTTGATATGGTGGATTTGATGAGGCTTTCTTCTTGTGAGAGAACTTGCAACTAAGGGTCTCCATTTAAAATGGAGTCGTCCACTTAAGACAGAGATGAGACATTTTTTTCACTCGGAGAGTTATGAGTCTTTTAAATTATTTTCGAAAGGCAGCAGGATGTAGGGTTTTGAATAATTCTAAGGTAGAGAAAGATGGAGAGATGAGGAGAACTTTTTTCACACAGAGAGTGGTGAATCTCTGGAACTCTCTGCCACAGAGGGTAGTTGAGGCCAGTTCATTGGCTATATTTAAGAGGGAGTTAGATGTGGCCCTTGTGGCCAAGGGGATCAGAGGGTATGGAGAAAAGGCAGGTACGGGATACTGAGTTGGATGATCAGCCATGATCATATTAAATGGCGGTGCAGGCTCGAAGGGCCGAATGGCCTACTCCTGCACCTAATTTCTATGTTTCTATGTTTCTATGATACCTGATAAACAAGGAGTGAAAAGTACCTCACGTTGACAGGAGTTTAGTTTAGTTTAATTTAATTTAGAGATATAGCATGGAAACAGGCCGTACAGCCCACCGAGTCTGCATTGATCAGCGATTTCTATACATTAACACTTTCCTACACACACTAGGGACAATTTTTACACATACACCAAGCCAATTAACCTACATGCCTGTACGTCTTTGGAATGTGTGATGAAACGGAAGAACTCGGAGAAAACCCACGTGGTCACGGGGAGGCCGTACAAACTCCGTACAGACAGCACTCGTAGTCACGATCGGACCCTGGTCTCTGGCGCTGGTAGGCAACAGCTCTACTGTTGTGCCACCATGGAGTACGGAATTGAAGTTACAACCAGATTAGCCATTATTATTAAATGGCAGACCAAGCTCAAAGGAATAAATGGCCTACTCTTGCTTCTAATTCACAGGAAAACTTGTCAGAGGAAATCTAAAGTGGCAAAGAATTGGAATCCAATCTTCATACTAGAGTCACAAATTAAATATCAGACCAAAATAAAACCTGGTCTGGCACTATATCATGACTGGCAATGGAATATTTTGAATTTTGATTTTTTTCAGGTGCATTGGGAAGAAAGCAAATGGGTTCAGCAATGTTAATCAGGCATAATGCTGAGAGTTTCAAATACATGACATGGGTGATATCAAACTGGGTTCCACTGAAGTGGTAAAGAATGCGTATGGTCTACTTGCCTTCATCCGCAAAAGCTTTGAGTACAGAATTTGGGACAACATGTTACAATGGTTAGGCACATCTGGAATATTGTGTGTAGTGCTGCATGCTGCTCAACAGCAAGGTTGTGATCAAGCAGGGGAAGGTGCAGAAAAGATTCTCAGGAATTTTGCCTGGATTGGAAGGTTTGAGTTATATGGAGAGATTGGATAGGCTAGGACTATTTTCCATTGAGCAGAGAAGGGTGAGGGGTGACCTTATAGAGGTTTATTAAATGACAGGGGACATAGATAGGATAATTAGTCTTTTTCCAAGGATGGGGAAAACTAAAACTAGAGGGCATAGGAGTAAGGAGTGAGGAAAAAGTGAAGGGGATCTGTGGGGATTTTATTTTACACAAAGGGTTGTGAAGACATGGAACACGTTGCCATAGGAAATGCTAGAGGTTGGTACAATCACAATGTTTAAAAGGCATTTGTACACTGATAGATAAGTTTTAGAGGGATATGGGCCAAATACCAGCAAACGCAATTGGCATATTTAGGCATCTTGGTCAGCATGGACCTGAAGGGCCTGTATCACTGCTGTATAATACTATGAATCTATGAACAGAAATAAATCTGGGCAATAATTATAACCAGTTGCTGGGCAGCATCACATGTCATCTCTGCCAAAATTTAAACTTTCACTTAGTCATTGAACAAGAGCACGAAGCTGAAATGAGGAACCTGTCCAAACCAAACACTTGATAATTGAGCTAAGAAATGGATACAGATTAATTGTAAATCTGGTGTAATGCAGTAGAACAAAGAGTAAAAAGAGCTTCAAAGGCATAACGTAAACAGATTGGAACATTTTAAAACACTTAAAGGTAATTAAAACATTAAAGCAAACCAAGTTAATTAATTACAAGGTGACTATTACCCTACAGACATCCTTCTTCATTGAAAAGAATGGACTTGCTGTGCTTGCACTGGGTCTATGATGGCATAGGTCCAATGAAACATATAACTGCTGGAGAGTTACAGAGGATGTGTGCCCCATAATGAACTAGAAGGCAAGGGGCGAGGGTTCAATTCTGAAGTATATTGAGCAAAGTCCAAGCACTGTAAGCTTATCCCTTCCATATTCAGAATCTTAAACTTTGTACCATTCACAGTAGTTATGCAGAGAGCTGCTTGCACTCCCAACATGTTCTTGCTCATAGCTCTGCCAATGCTTGCACGGACTATTACCTTAGATTTCTGTATTCAAATCACTGGTGAAACTTCCACTCAGGATGTTTTAAAGGAAGAGTGTTACCCACTGTACCACAGATGTACCCATCCCATAAATTAGGGACTACACTCTTTTCACTGATCTTTCTTCTTCTTCTTCTTCTTCTTGCCTTTGAGGCAGCAGAGGTTATGAAATGCCCTCCAGGCGCTGATCTTTCAGAGACTGTAAAGGATTTTTGGTGACATTATTTGATTGTGCTAAGATTCAAAGGAAGTGCAGAAAAGGGAGATAATTAGAAAATTCAGAGATTTAACAGTTTCCCTATGGAAATATTTTTAAATTCTCTATTTTCAAAAGATGTAGATATGGAAGAAGATGAATGTTTGAGGATTGAGTATTTATTTTGGAAAATAGGGGTTCACAGTTATCTGTAGCTAATAGACACACAATGACGTTTGTTGATCAAAACGGCTGTGATCTTGGGAAATTCAGAATATCAGAATATTTGCACCTTTCTTATTTTTGAGCTCTACCCATATTGCCTCAGTGGATGAACCCTTCAATATGTCCTCTCTGAGTGCCACTGTGACATTCCCCTTGATCAGTAATGCAACTCTTCCATCTCTTTTACCCCTCTCTCCATAATGTGTGCAACAAGGAAACCCAGGTGCATTGAGCTGCCAGTCCTGTCCTTCTAGCAAACAAGTCTCCTTAATGGCCATAACATTGTTTAGTTTAGTTTAGAGGTACAGTGCGGAAATAGGCCCTTCTGCCCACCGAGTCTGCTCGGACCAGTGATTCCTGCACATTAATACTATCCTATACACATACTACAGATAATTTACAATTTTACCAAAGCCAATCAACCTACAAATCTGTATGTCTTTGGAGTGTTGGAAGAAACCAGAGCACCTGCAGAAAACCCATGCAGGTCACCGCGAAAAAGTAACAAACTCTGTAGAGACAGTACCCGTAGTCAGAATCGAACCAGGTTCTCTGGCACTGTAAGGCAGCAACTCTACCGCTGCACCACCATGCCTCTCCTATTGTCAATGCACTGACACAGACTCTTAAGTTTGCTATCTACTTTCTGATTATCCAAACAATCCCTTCCAAGCTCAACTTCTCTGTTTACTTTTCCTTTTCCTGCTGCGAAATCCTCGGTTGCCGTCCATACTTTTCAAGGTGATTGGTTTCTATTGTTCTACAAATGGCACAGGGATGTGGAAGGACTTTAATCACCTGAAAGGTTATTCCTTGCAGGGATTTTAATGTTATATACAATGGTCCTTCTGACTCAGATAGCTAGTCAATAAAGGACAAATGCCAGAATTATTTTCTAGGAAAAACTACACCAGTTAATAATTGGTACAATTTGTCTATTGTGAGAATAAATAAATCATTTTGAATCGTTACAAATCAGATGTTTCAAGGCATGGCCTGCCACTGTTCTTACACCTCTCAAAGCAGACTCAGATTCACCTTTAACATTTAGTGTTAACAGTTATAGAATTAACCAGAAAGCTATTTAATCACTAAACTATGACAACAGCCCCATTAAAGTTGTATTTTCAAGTGCGATGTTCTACCTTTAAATGACTTTCTACACAAATCAGTGCAAAGCTGGTTTCAATGATAGGATGTGTTCATGATTTTCAATTTTATTTATTATTTGATAGTTTATGCACAATGCAATAACTGTACATCGAGTATAAGATGAATGTGTAACGATTCTAGTGTGAATTCCCAGGGTTAAAGCATTTTTATTAGTTAGGCAAAGAGAAATCCTAATGTAGTTTGAGGAAATATAATTCACGTCAGCTCAAAGAAGGCGATCGGTTAAATTTAATTTCTCATTCTGAATTTCTTCTTTGTCTATTTCCCCTCTTTAGGCAAAAATATGTTCTTCGTTTAATTCACAGGTTTGTTTCAATATAGATTTTGTTGATGATGATATAGTTAACAATAAAGTGAATGTTTACTATTAGGTTTAGGTTTAGGCTTGATGTCAATATAGAGAGAAAAGGTTTGTTTTGCAAGTTATCCCATCAAAGCTGGCAATGCTATACATAAACACAATCAAGTTAAACTCAAGTGAAATGGGTAGAGCAAAGGAAAAGGTATAGAGGGCAGAGTATAGTTCTCAGTATTTTACAGTAGCGTAACAATTCCAGAGACAAAGTCCAATATCTGCCTTGGGGTAGAGTAGATCTGTTTCTATCTATTTATAGGGCTAAAACAGAGCCATTCAATATACCAGACACAGCATTGTGCCTGACTTCCAGGGGCAGTGAGCATACTGCTGAGTTAATTGGGGTGCTTTCCATAATTAGCCCCAAAATGAGCAGAGGAATGAGCCTCTTACAACTCAGACTTGTAAATTTGCTTTTGCTGGTGAGAATCTGTAGTGCACAAGCTCCAGATTGTGTTTCCAGGTTTTGAGGGGCCTAGGTTATGGGTCTTCAAGACAGTGACTGATGTGATGCAAAAGAAAAATAAACTATTTTTTCTGCTTCTCCAGGCCCAACCAAATAACCTAGAATATTGCTGATTGTGGTCATGTTGATTAGTGCTCGGAGCACGTTGAGATTGATAAGTATGATAACATTAATTCTCAGAATGCCTGGTTGGAGGACATAACTCTCCTAAACTATTATTATGAAGCATGAGAACTGATTAGGCTAAAATTATTTCTTGTGTTTCATTTGAGTCCTCTGGAATTGTTGCCCTTTAATGCTTGAGACATATATTTGACTTTTATAAGGTCTGGATTTCCCACTGTCTCACGAGGTATTCCACGAGATGGCTGATACCCACAAAAAGGAAAGAAAAATGCTGGAGTAACTCAGCGGGTCTGGCAGCATACCTGGAGTACATGGAAAGGTGAAGTTTCAAGTCAGGCCCCTTCTTCAGACTACCTGCAAAACAATCTTTCCCTCTCCAAAATGTATAAAATATGCATTTAATGTCAATCATGCTGCTAGTTGCACAAAATATATTTAAAATGTCTCCCTGATAAAGTCTCCAGATCTTGACAAAAAGACCATCTTGATGGTTTAATCTGTTAAACTAATGTTTCCTGAGATTACAAAGGAGCTAAAGAATTCCTGAACCCTGTCAGTCAATGCGATTATGTTAAATTGTGTATCATAGTACTGCATATCAATTATTCCATCTAAATCAAAAGAAGAGTCATTCATTCATTCATTATCGTTGAAAACATTAGCGACGCAATTGTGGACTTCCACCGCTGGAAGTATAGGATTTTGGTATGTGTGCTTTATCATCATTCCATACAATGCTATGTATGACAGTGATCGCAACTTCTACTGAAGTGTGGATGGCCATTGGTTCGCTAGAAGCTCATCCGCCCTTTGACAAGTCTTGTTTTTGGTCCGGCTGGGGGTCCACAGCCCCCTCCTCACCTGGCAAACCAGGTGGGGGAGATGGTTTAGTCGCCGACTATCCGACTAGCCGACTATGGAGCAGGTAGCACGGGATTACATGGTACCCATGGCGGGGGGATTTCCCCCCTGATGTGACCTGAAAGAGTCAAGAGTGTTTAATTGTCATATTTATTGACAACAGAATAATGAAATTCTTACTTGTAAATAGACACAGAACGCTGGAGTAATTCAGTGGGACTGGGAGACTGAAGTCTGAGTCTGAAGAAGGGTCTCGACCCAAAACATCACACATTCATTCTACCCAGAGATGCTTCCTGTCCCATTGAGTTACTCCAGCATTTTGTGACTTTCTTTGGTGTAAACCAGCATCTGCAGTTCCTTCCTCATTAAACTGCTACAAATTCTTACTTGTATCAGCACAACAGACCCATAAACACTCAGATAAAAATCTTATTATTCGAATGAATTCATATCTGATTTTGGAGTGTGATTAATTATTTTACAAGGTAGGAACTGTACAATTTCCAATAGCCCCTCAGTGACATAAATAGGGAAATAATTCAATTTTTAACTGGCGTCCACTTACTTGGGAAAGCACATTAATAATTCTTATATAACCATATATAATTCTTATCTTCAAAACTATTATCTATCTCATCCATGCCTTCATCTCCTCCCGACTGGACTATTGCAACTCACTTCTCCTTGGCATCAGCTCCACCTACATCAACCGACTCCAACTGGTCCAGAACACAGCCACCCGACTCATCACCCACACCAAATCCTGGCATCACATCACTCCAGTCCTCAAACAACTTCACTGGCTTCCCATCTCCCACCGGATCACCTACAAAATCCTTATCCTCACCTACAAAGCCCTCCACCATCTGGCCCCCCCATATCTCACTGACTTCCCCTCCCCCTACCAACCCTCACGGTCCCTCAGATCCACATCAGCCGGTCTCCTCTCCATCCACAAGTCCAATCTCTGCAGTTTTGGGGCCAGAGCCTTCTCCAGGGCAGCTCCCAGGCTCTGGAACTCCCTCCCCCAACTGATCCGCAATTCCGTGTCCCTCACCATCTTCCAGTCCCGCCTCAAGACCCATCTCTTCACCTCTGCCTATCCTTAGCCCCACGTCCCCCTCCCTTTTCATCTGTGCATTAATTGCCTCATATTGTGTTTTGAATTGAATTCTGTCTTTACTTTGTGTACTTGTCATGTTTCTACTATTTATTTCATTCCCCTTACATGTTTTTCCTCTACCTGCTACATTTTTGTAAGGTGTCCTTGAGACTCTTGAAAGGCGCCCATAAATAAAATTTATTATTATTATTATTATTATTATTATTATCTATATTGTAAGTGCTGCAATAATCCTATTTGTGAGGCATAAATATTTACTGCAGTAGCCGCACTAGATGCAAGATTGATGCCCTGCCCCTATGATGTTGATCTTATTGTTTTATGTTCTTTTATCTTCGTTCCTCTCAACATATTTGACTATTAATGTTAGAAGATCACCACTTTATTGCACAAGAGGTGCCAATCTACAGTGAGGAATTCTGTTGGGAATGGTGACCATTAAGTATTTCAGATGGATTACTCCTTGATTTGTTTGTAAGCTTCCCATTTCTAGGCAAGGCACCTTGTACACATGGCTAACACCAAAGCTCCTCAACTAAGTGAAACTGTATCATCATGAAGGGATATTTAAAAATGCTTTGCCGCCAGTTGCTGATCCAAGTGTTCCAAACATATTTGAGGATGATTTGCTATTAATGTAGTCATCACATTTCCTTACAATATTTCAAGTTATTGGTGTTCTTAAAAGATTCATTTTATCTTAGAATCATAGATGACTTACGACAGGACCATTGTGTCTGTCGAGAAAGAGCTATCAGCCTAATACCATCTTCCAGTACTTTATACTTAGCTTTGAAGGAGCCAGATCTTCAACTATATATCCAAGTACTCTTTAAATGTGATGCTAACCTCTCTCTCGCACCCTGGGTTAATATTTATGTCCTCCCTCTCCTACGATATATCATTCTATGGCTTTGATCTTACCCCTCCTAGATTTTGATTGTTCTACTAAGAGATATAAGCTTCTTCTATTTACCTTATATAGACCCTTCATAATTAAAAATAATCAATTAAATCTCCTCTCTATCTTTTCGGTTCTGAAGGAGCAAACCCTAGTTTTTCTAATCTTTCCTCGTAACCACTATTTTCCATTCAGCGATATTTCAATTAATCTCTTCTGTACTCTTTCCAGTGCCCTCTTCATAATTTGGGCATATGAGATATGGGAATTGCCAGTAATGCCAGCATTTCTTATCCTTCGCCAGTGACCCTGATAAAATGGCGACAAGTCTTGTTCTGATTGCACTGAATGAGAATTCCAGAATTTTGAGCTGGTGTCAAGGAGGAAAGTGTGATAGGAGGATTCTTGGAGGTGATGGCACTCTTATGCACCTTCTAGTCTTTAATTCTAGGTTGTAGAACTCAAGGGTTTGGCAGGTGTTGTTGAAAAAAACTTGGTGAGATGCTGCAGTTCATTGTGTAAGTAGTATATCTTGGTGGGCATAATCTAATTAAATTAGGAACAAACTTTAGATTGTCCTGATATTTGTTAGATCATGGATCAACTCTATGACATTATTACTTCATAACCTTAAAGCCACAGAGTCATACAGCACAGAAATAGGACCGTCAGCACATCTCATCCATGCCAACTCTGATGCATATCTTATCGTCCTATTTTCTCGCATTTGGCCCATATCTCTCTAATCTTTACCTACAAATGTACCTGTCCAAACATCTTTTAAATGCTGTTATAGTACTTGCCTTAACTGAATTCTCTGGCAGCATGTCCCATATACCCACCACCCTCTGAGTGAAAAAGTTGCCCATCACGTTCCTATTAAATATCGCCCTTAAACCTACAGTTTGTCCTCTGGTTCTTGATTTGGGTTCCTACCCTAGAAAAAAAAAACTCTGTGCATTCACCCTATCTATACCCTTTATGATTTTATACACTCCTAAAAAATCACACTTCAGCCTCCCGCAGTCCAAGGAATAGTCTGCCCAACCTCTCCCTAAAGATTAGCCCTTCACATTCTGGCAACATCCTCATAAATCTTTGCTGCACTCTTTCCAGCAATAAGGAAATCCTTCTTATAGCAACCTTGTTCAACAGTAATCCATCCCTTTCAGTTCACGGGCGGTCACGGTGGCGCAGCGGTAGAGTTGCTGCCTTACAGCGAATGCAGCGCTGGAGACCCAAGTTCGATCCTGACTACGAGTGCTGTCTGTACAGAGTTCGTACGTTCTCTCCGTGATCTGCGTGGGTTTTCTCCGAGATCTTCAGTTTCCTCCCACACTCCAAAGACACACAGGTTTGTAGGTTAATTGGCTTGGTAAATGTAAAAATTGTCTCGAGTGGGTGTAGGATAGTGTTACTGTGCGGGGATCGCTGGTCGGTGCGGACCCGGTGGGCCGAAGTGCCTGTTTCCGCACTGCATCTCTAAACCAATCTAAACTAAGCTCCAGTTGTATAATCATCTTTCCCTTTTTGCAGGAGGGTGTTTCTCAACTACTACTAATTTTTGTGGGGAAATGTACTGACTGATTCTTGAATAGTCTAGACGTGGAACATCAAACATTACTGCACAGGAACAGGTACTTCTGCCCATGATGCCTGTGGCAAACATAATGCCATCTAACCCCATCTACCTGCACACATCTACCATCCATATCCCTCCATTCCCAATATTTTCTTGTGCCTATCTAAATGTCTCTTAAACGTCACTATCATAATTGCTAACACCACCAACCCTGACAGTGTGTTTCAGGCACCCTCAGCACTCTGTGCAAAAAAACACTTGCCCTACTCACCTGCTTTAAACTTTCCACCTCTCATATAAAAGCCATGTCCTCGAGTTTTTGATATTTCTACCCTGGGAGAAAGACTCTCTCTGATCTATTTGTGATACTTCTATCCTGTCTCCCCTCGGCCTTCGATGCTCCACTAAAATATAATCCAAGTTTGTCCAACTTCTCCTTATGGCTAATACTCTGTAATCCAGGCACATCCTGGTGAACCTTTTTCTGCAAAGCCTCCACATCCTTTGTGTAATGCGGCGACTGGAACTGCACACAAATGCCACCTATCAGATTTGGCTTCAAATGCAGCCCAATGAAAAGTTTTTAAAGCTGCTTAATGATTTCCTGACTTTTACACTAAATTCCATGACTGACGAAGACAAATCTGCCAGGTCCTTGCTTGATCATCTTATCTACTTGAGTTGCCACTTCTGGGGGGTTATGACCTTGGATCTCTAGGTTCCTCTGGACATTAATGCTGCTGAGGACCATGCTATTTACTATTTACTATCCCCTTATATTTGACCTCTAACAAAATGCAATACCACACACATGTCCAGGTTAAAGTCCATCTGCCGTTTTACATCCACCTTTTTGATCTCAACATGCTCAAGATTATTAGCATACCTTATGCTGATCTCACTTTTCTCCACGTTCTTCTCCTTGGTAAATACCAATGCAAAGTACTTGTTCACTACCTCGCCCATTTCCTCTGGCTCCAGGTTTAAAACCCTCCCTTATGTTTGAGCAGACCTACCCTCTCCCTAGTGACTCTGTTGTTTTTAATACATGAATAAAAAGCCTTTGTGTTTTCCTTACTCCCTCTGGCCAAGGACATTTCATAGTTCCTTGTGGCCCTTCAAATTCCCTCTTTGAGTTCTTTCCTCCTTTCTTTATTTTCCTTAAGGGCCTTATTACCACCAAAGTGAATTCTTTCACCTGTCTACTTAATCAAGCTTTATTTTAAGTTGTTAAATTTCAAGTGCCAAGTTCAGAGCCAAGAGTCAAGAATGCTTAATTGTCATATGTTCCGAGAACGGAACAATGAAATTCTTACGTACAGAGGCTTAACACACCAGTAAATGCATTACACAGTGATAAAATATGATGGTAGAAAAAAACTAAATAAATTAATAACCGTAATATTAGGTAAACATAAGAGTGCAAAAACCAAAGCCCACAGTGTAATCAAAGACATAGTCCCTAGAAGTTCATATCTGTTGAGGTTAGCGTTGTGCAATTTCAAGAACCTGATGGTTGCTGGGAAGAAGCTATTCTTGAACCTGGGCATCATAGTTTTCAGGCTCCTTTACCTTCCTGATACTATGAGTGAATTAAGAGTGTGGCCAGGGTGATGTGGGCATTTGACATGATTGGCTGTCTTTTTGAGGCAGCGCCTCCTAAAAGTCCCTTTGATGGTGAAGTGGTCCGTACCTGTAATGGGCTGGATAGTGTCTACCAATCTTTATAATCCCCTTTGTTCTTGGGTGTTCAAGTTGCTGAACCAGGCCGTGATGTAACCTGTAACCTGTAAGTATGCTCTCCTCTAAACACCCGTAGAGGTCCAATAGAGTATTCATCAACATACCGAATCTCCCCAATCTTCTAAGGAAGTAAGGGAGTAATGACTTTAATCTTTATCAAACGACCTGTCTGGCCTCATTGCATGAGGAAAAACGTCAAGTTTATGCAGCACACTAAGAACATTCCACACACATCTTCATTCGTGCAAATAGCGTTGCCATGGTTTTAAGGTTCTTCAATGTTGTTGCAACTTTACGCAGCAAAACAAATACAAAATATTCCATGGTAATCCTGTATTTGTTTCATTGTTATGTTAGGGGGCATATGGCAATAACACGCCTCTAACTCTCTCTTAAAGAATTGATTTCCTCAGCAGAGAGCATGAGATTATCATTGGACTAGTTTTACTGCATTCAATAGATGAGTCCAGGACAAGAATGATTCTTTCAGACTTTTGTTTCCCTCTACTTTGTTTATCATTTAATTTACCAAGGGGGTTTTGCTTTATACTCAGGATGGAAGATAATTACAGGTTATTGTTAATAAATGTTATTGCATTGTCCTTAGGATATTTTAAGTGTATCCTAGGATGGTTGGTGGGGATGGGTGATTTGCAAAGAAGGCCTCCCTAGAAGGGAGGCAGTACCTTGTTTCGGCCATATACATGACAATTTTCTCTTCGACAGTTTATCCTGTGCCCTTCCTGTTTTCATGGCTCTATGCAGTGTTGATTAAATGAACACTAAAGTCAATCAATGTAAATTAAAAACATATTTCGATGTTGTTCATTTCACAAAATATTCTTTGAAGAGAGGCAATTCATCCCACAAAAACTTCATAAGAACAATTGCGGTTGGAATGTCACTTTGTTTTCAAAAGCTGCTTTTCCATCACCACTACCACCACCACCCCACCCCCTTCCCAAGCTTTAGAAAGTTAGGGTAGTGCGCCTGTTTTCCATTGTTCTGAGTGGGAGAGTTTCTACATTTATTCTTGGCAGTCCCTGTGAAACTCCTAATAAAATGTAACTGTCAGTGAATTTCAGCCACACCATTGTAAATTTTTAGAAAAAGGCAGCATAATAAAGCATTCCGATTTAAAGAGAGTTCAACAGTGTTTTCAATTAAAAATTGCATTAACCTTGTTGCAATAGAGAAGGTAAAGAAGTGCACAATCCTTACAGAGGCCACGGGCATATGCATTAATGGAAACATATGCTGCCTCATATGTCTTTGTTTCTGTAATTATGACCCCTGGCTACAACCAATGTCTTTCTATTTCAGAAAAGAAAACAGGTATCTTAAATGAAAATACATTTTCAAGCTTGCCAAAAATTCTTGTTAATTAGCAGAGGCCTATGTTGACATATATTTTTGCCTTTTAATGCCATAGCCTCAGGTTTTTCCTCTACAGTGTAAGCTTTTATCAAAGTTTGATGAAAGACTTTAAACAATGAACAGACTCCAAGACAATATTGCATTACAACAATGGTGTTTGAGAGAGTATTTTGAGAAGTTTTAATGCTGAAATCACTGAATATTATTTGACAATAGATTCATACATTAAAATGACATTCTCTGAAGTATTAACACATAAAAGTTCTAATTTTATGTTTCCATTATAAAAACTAAGGTGGAATGCCATGTGAACACATTTACCAACACCTGTTCTATCTCAACAGCAGGTAATTATGTGTAGGAAGGAACTGCAGATGCTGGTTTACACCGAAGATAGATATAAAATGCTGGAGTAACTCAGCGGGTCAGGCAACATCTCTGGAGAAAAGGAATAGGTGACATTATGGATCGAGACCCTCCCTCTGAGGAAGGGTCTTGACCTTAAACTTCACCTATTCCTTTTCTCCAGTGTTGCTACCAGACTTGCTGCGTTATTCTAGCATTTTGTGTCTATCTTTAGCAGTAAATTGTAACTTGATTACAGCATGTAAGGTTTCATATAGCCTTCTTTTTCTACATAGACAAATCTGGACTGGAACTTGAACCTATGATATCCTAGTGCTGCGGCAAATGAGTGGATCAATCCTGTGGCACTCCAAAGGGTAGGTTGTGTGAACTATTATTGTATTTGAAGTTTGTGTGAGGTGCCGTGAAATGTTACCATTGTTATATAACGACAAAGAACATGGTCAAACAAAATTTGACACTGAGCCACATAAAGAGGCTGATGGCCAGAGCATGGTCAAAATATGGAGTATCGCGTGCAGATCTGGTCACCTTGTCTGTACAGGATGGATATGAAGGCTTTGAAGAAGGGGCCAAGGAGGACTACCAAAATGCTGCCTAGATTAGAGGGTTTCAGCTACAAGGAGAGGTAGGATCAACGTATTGTTTTCTCTGGAATGTCATAGATTGAGAGGAGACTTGATAGAAGTCTATAAAATTATGAGAGGCATAGATAGGCTAGACAGTCAGAGTGGAAATATCCAACACAGAGGGCATAGCTAAAAGGTGAGAGGGGAAAGGTTTAATCTATATTACTAAAAGTCTCATCTTGACCACTTCCGGTTGTTCTGTATATTGATTTTAGAAAAAAACGCTGCCACTTACGGCTGTGATATTTGGCCATCTTACTCAGAGTCCCCCTCCGTTGCGCAGGACAAGAGGATTTTTCCCATCGATGAAACATAAAAGACTTCTTTGTGTTTAAAAAATGTTGAGCTTCTCTCTCCTGTCAATCATGCCATGAAGGCCACGCCCCTTCTGGTGGGAGGGGAGAGGGACTATAAAACCCGGAAGTGTGGGCGTGGCTCAGCCTCTGCAAGATGGGGGAGGGAGAGGTCACGACTCGCTGTCTTTAGTGGCCTTGCACCCTGCTTGAAATGGTATGAAACTGCACTTGAATTTGGTGACCTTGCACCCGGCTTGAAATGGATTTTCAAGGAATCGCCGTGAGTCAACTGCCAGCCCACCAGCCGTGAGTGAGTGAGCTGCCAGCACAACAGGCTTGAGTGACTGAGATGTCAGCTCAAGAATCTATTCGGCCCACATTGTCCATACTAGCCCTCTGGAAACCAGTCCCTTCAGCGCACAACACCCATACTAGCGCTCCAGAAAGCCCCCCCCCCCCCATTGGCCACCAATATTGTAATTGGTGGAGAGGTGGAATATTGCATTAGGGGACAAGTCCTCCCGTGTGATCCTGTCCCACTTAGGCTAGTAGATTAATAAATTTAATGCGTGGGGAAAGTTTTTTACACAGAGTGGTGGGGGTCTGAAATGCATTGGCAGGAGTGATGGTAGAGACAGATACAATAGTAATGTTTAAGAGGCTTTTAGATAGGGACATGGAAGTGCAAGGAATCGAGGGATATGGATCATATACAGGCAGATAAGATCAGTTTAACATGGCATAATGTTCAGCACAAATATTGTTGGATGAAGGATCTGTTCCTGTACTGTGCTGTTTTATGTTCCATAAAGTGGCAAATTATAAGGAATGTTATGACGGAGGAAAGAGAAGTTGTGAGGGCAAGATGTTGAGAAAGACCAAAGTTTAGGGACTTAGTATCTGAAAGTGTGGCTACATTGTGTCTGCAGGCTCATTATAGTTGATGTTTGAGAAGACAGATTACAGGGGTGGAGCTGTTCACAGAGTATCCATTTATCTAAGGCAGTAATTTTTCAGTTTAAGCACAGTGATTAGCATAATACTGTATTAAAATAATGAAAGGGTATGTAAATATGCCTTTTTATTATAAACTACACAGTGCTCCCCATTGAAAAGAAAATATATCATATAGGCAATCACCAATTTACACAAGGGAATTTTTAAATTTAGGTTATTATTGTTACATTTAGCAATATCCAGTAAAAAGCTTTGTTTTGCATGGTATGCTATCAGATCATATAATACTATACATAAATGACAAGTCAAACTCCAATAACATTTGTAGGGTAAAGGGGAAGATTCAGAGTGCGGAATATACTCAGCATCAGTTCCATAAACAAAGTCCAATGTCCGCAGTGGGGTAGAGATGAATCAGACAGTACCTTAGCTTATGGAAGGATCATTTAGAAGCCTGATAACAGAGGGGAAGAAGCTGTTTCTGAGTGTGGTGGTGCACTCTTCTGCCTGATGGGAGCAGGGAGAAAGAATGTCAGGGTTGGGACAAACCTTTGCTTACGTTGGCTGCTTTTCGAAGGAAGCTTGGTGTGTATGAAGAGAAGGCAGGTACGGGATACTGAGTTGGATGATCAACCATGATCATATTGAATAGCGGTGCAGGCTCGAAGGGCCGAATGGCCTACTCCTGCACCTATTTTTTATGTTTCTATGTTTCTATGAAGTGTTCTAGGTCAGGTGGGTGGAGTTCCCACTGCCATGGGTACCATGTAATCCAGTGCTACCTGCCCCATGGTCAGATAGTTGGCGACTAAACCGTCTCCCCCACCTGGTTTGCCAGGTGAGGAGGGGGCTATGGACCCCCAGCAAGACCAAAAACAAGACCTGTCAAAGGGCGGGTGAGCTCCTAATGAGCCAACGGCCATCCACACTTCAGTGGAAGTTGTGATCACTGTCGTACAAAGCATTTTAAGGCACCGTGCACGTTGATGTTTTCAACTATGATGATGATGATGATGATGATGATGATGATGATGATGAAGTCAATGTTGATGTGTGATGGACTGGTCTATATCCACAACTCTGCAATTTCTTGTGGTCTTGGGCAGAGACTTCCCAAACCAAGCTGTGATGCAACATGACAGTATGCTTTTTATGGTACATCTGTAGAAGTTTGCATGAGTTTACATGCCAAATCTCCCTAGTCTCCTAAGGACATAGAGGTGTAGGCTGCCTTCTTGGCTGTCGCATCAATAACTTGGCTGTTGCATATATGACTAAATATATACATAGATATACATAGCTATCACAGCCAATTATAAATTCTCTCCGTCTGTTGGCCTTAATCTATGAAATCTTTCCTGCTGAGTGCACGTATCTCCAACATCAAAACTGTGATGCAAGGTAAACCCCTGAAAGCACAATGCCCCTGATGGAAGGGAAGAACTATCAACTACTTACATTTAGTTCAAGAGTCAAGATGGTTTTATTGTCATATGTCTCGGATGGGACAATGAAATTCTTACTTGCTGCAGCACAACAGAATATGTGAATATGTAAACATAGTACATAATGGGAAAAGAGAAAAAAAAAAGTTAAATAAATAACAAATATAATGCAATAATAATATAGTCTTTTGCGGATCAAAGCTCAGAGCTTATTCGTTGTTGTGTTTAATAGCCTGATGGCTGTAGGGAAGAAGCTGTTCCTGAACCTGGAAGTTACAGTTTTCAGGCTCCTGTACCTTCTTCCTGATGGCAATGGTGAAATGAGTGTGTGGCCAGGATTGTGTGGGTCTTTGATGATTTTAGCTGCCTTTTTAAGGCAGCGACTAGGATAGATCCCTTCGAGGTCAAAGCCGGTCATGGACAGGGGAGTGAGTGGTCACAACTTTTTGTAGTTTTTTTCACTCCTGGACGTTCAAGTTGCCGAACCAGGCCACGATGCAACCAGTCATAATGCTCTCTACCATGCACCTGAAAAAGTTTAGGAGAATCTTCTTTGATATGCTGAATCTCCGTAATCTTCATTTGTACAAAGAAATGTACATTTCTAAAAGATGCCTGGATGAGTGCAGTTGCAACAACTTGCGAGATGCTCAACACCATCCAGGACATAACTGTCTCCTTAATTTCTAGTCCATCCACAATTCAACACATTTATTGCCACAATTATCGCGAAGAGCAAGAACTTCAAGTACACCAACTGCTTGTTCCTCTCCAGGCCACACTCCAACCGCACATGGAAATAAATTGCGGCTCCTTCATCTTTGTTGGGTCAATGTTCTGAAACCTCTTAAACAATAGCATTGTGGAATTACCATAACTAGAAAGACTGAAAAGGTTGACAAAGGCATTTCTCTAAAAACTTAAAAAAATTGGGCAATAAATAGGCCTTGCCAACAATGCTCAAATCCCCAAAAATGAATGGATTGAAAATAAGATGGGTGAGTAGATAGTTCATGAGACAGTACTGGTTACCCAGACCTTCAATGTGCTTCCAATGATGGACTTGATGTTCATCATATCATCCTAAATGGTTCTTCTCAACTTTGAATAGTCATGTGCCAGGGTTTACCAGGAATCAGTGGAAGTATTGTGTTTTTTCAATGAGTTTTGAGGAAATCCTATCTTTTCTTTTGCGTGCCTGGGTAAAAAAAAATACATGTAAGTTGAAGTCACTGATCACAAAATGTTTCTTAGTGTTCTGTTGTCAGGGAGAGACTGGTTTTGTATCTCATTTCAAGACATTTCTACCATCACAGCAGACTAACATAAAACAAATTGAACAATGTTGAGAGAACTTCTATCACCACTTAAACAATCTCAGCTTATCTCAGCATTACTCAGAGATGAATTAAGTCACATCGTTGTACTGGGTACCTGTGGTTGGCATTCCTGAAAACAGTGCTAAAGGTCCAGTAATTTCCTATTTCAAAACTTCAGCAAAGGCTGAAAATAAGAGTAAAAAATAAGGAAAGATATGTTGGCACGTGATATCATTGAATTGATCACTAGTGTACTCGTGAGAAGCTTAAGATGAGCCAATGCTGCTATTATAATGTAGCAGCCAATGCCTGCATTCAAAAAGACTGCAACAGGCTTAAAAATGGCAAAACAAAAATCACTGCACACAGATGTGAGGCAATGATTGCTTTCAAGTTAAGAGAGTCTAAATACTTAATCTTTATATTAAATTACATTCCTCTTGCAGATTTCCTGCCCTCAAAATCTTGGTTATTGTTAACCAGAAAATTAATTGGGTTAACCACATAAAAACTGTGGCTACAAGAGGCGATTTAAGGTTTGTCTCCTGTGGTGAGTGACTCATTCTGACTCAACAAAGCCATTCCACCAGCTATTGGAAAAACGTCAGAGATGGGATGAAATATTCTTCACTTGCCCAGATGAATTCAGCTCCAACAACACAAAGATCCCATCATCATCAAGGATAACGCTGACCAAAGGACTGGCAACCCATCCATTATCCTAATCAGTTTGTATTTCATTGGCACAATTTTCATGCTTGCACACCTTCAACTTTGGTATTATTAGCAATTATTTGGAGGTTGACCCTGTAAAACAATATCCATGACACCTATACGTATCTTAAAAAAACACTGTGCCCAGCACTGAACTTTGGGGAATATCACTTTCTTCCACCTCCTAATCTGAGAAACAATAATTTACCCAAACTTGTTTTCAGTTGAACCAATTATTTTATTTATGCCTATTGCATGAGCCTCAATCTTATTACAATATTTTATGTGGTGCTTTGTCATACATTTCCTTCAGATCTATATAGCCAAAGTCAAATGCATTCCTTTCATCAATCTTCTCTGTAACCTCATCAAAAAATATAGTATGGTTAATCAAACATGAGTTATCTATTACAAATCCATATCAACTCTCAAAGTGCGAGTTAATCATTTCCTTATTTTTTTCTTGAACCTTACCAAATATCAAAGCTAAACGGAAGACCTGTAGCTATTAACAATGACCTTACATGCTTCCGTGAAAATTTTCTAATCTCATTGTATCTCTCTTTATCTTGGGATGAATGGAAGATTATGGCAAGATTTTCCACTATGTGCCATCTAACTTCTCTTATCAACATAGGATTCAAGTCAACTTTTTCCACTCCAACTAAACCCAACATTTCCTGCATGTCTGCCTATTAATTTTCACCCCAGCCATTATGTCCTCAATTTCTTATTCTTCAAATGTCTTCTCAGCATTCTCTACCTTGGATGCCAATAAAAGTCCTCTTTAAGTATTCTAGATTTGACTTGACAATGTAGACATACATCCCTCCTAATAAGTCCCATTTTGTCTAACTCTACCTGTTTACATTGACATGTTTAGAGTAGACCATTGCCCCTTTTTGTTAACTACTATTTTATTCCATATTTTCTCCTTGCCAGTTTTATTCTCCTCTTAATTTCTTCTTACAATTTACTGTATTTTTCTTGGTTCTCACTTAAAGAATTCACTTGACATGGATAATATATTTTGTTTCAATAGGTTATCTGGCATTAGCTTTGGTTCCCTTTCATTCCTATTTGTGGCAATACAATGAGTTTCCAACAGAAATATTTCTTTCTTGAAGATTGTCCCTTATTATACTCCAGTTTTATTTTTCAATCTTTAGTTATCATTTGAGAAGGTGTCAGAGGTTAAAACACCACAATAGACACAGAGCTGATGCATAAACGGCTATAATGGAGGTGATTGTAATGAGAAGATTATGGAGGGGAAATATTACAGTCTTCTCTGTGGACACCTCGATATGATATGACTGTTGCATTGATCAAGGGCTATGTTTGGCTCCAGACTTTTGTGAGATACTGAATGATCAATGATGTAGAATTTGCAGCAGATAGCCCTGATGTACATAATATAAAGAAACTGCAACCAGTGTTGAAATTTTAGTTATCCTGAGAATTGAACACTGAGTCTAGGAGATGTAACATCAATGCGGAGATCACTTAATTAACATCTAATTGGCAAACTCAGCACAATGTGCGTTCTGTTTTTGTGAGTGTTCAACACAGATCTGAAGTTGTAATCAAAATCTTACATTTATGTGGATAAGGGAAGAAAAAATGCAGAGTGCAACTTGTAACACCATCAGGTGTGTGACTTACATTGGGGAAAGGCTAGACGCACTGGGGGGAATTGCTTACACCACGACCAATTTCCCTATGGAACAATTTCTCTATGTGATCACTGGGGCGACTACCCTAGGTTAAGTCATTTGTGTATAACACATGGGCACTAACGGATTGAATTTCCTGGCTCTGCGTGCATTTTCCCATTTTGTTTAATTGCTATGCTATGCCTGTGTTAGGTATGTCTACAGTTTAATTTGTGGGCCCTGAATTGTCACAGGAACAGGAATTTCTCCTGACATTGAAGAAAAACCCAAACCTGGTTTTAAAAATTGGAAGAAAGTTGCATTTTCCCCACCACTTGAATATAAAGTGTATGTTCTGGGCCTATAAAGTATGTAACAGTTCAGCAAGCACATAGTAGGTTCAATTATGCTGGCTGCATCTGACGATTCTGAAGAGGCTCAACAACCTTTAGCTATTCCAGGTAAATGCTGGACTGGTATGGACTATTTGTAAGTTCTGGCATGCTGAGCTGCAGATAACAATGCATTGAATTTGCTACATCATTACCATGTGGAGTCCAATGGTGGAGACTGTCCTACTGGGAATAGAGCTTTCCAATCCAACGTCAGACAGACCTAGCAGAAATTTGTGGTCACCATTTGTAGTCACAGAAATTTAAATGGGGCTTCCTGGCCTAGAGATTGGAGAGTATGGGCAACTTAGTGGCAAAACTAGAGCGGAGTTTGCACATTCTCACGGACATGGTGTTTATCTTTTCTGGCTTCTCCATATCTCATAGATATATAAGTTGTATATAGAACATAGAACTTTTCAGCAGAGGAACAGACCCTTTGACCCTCAATGTCAGTGCTAAGCATGATGCCAAGTAGTGATTCATAAACTATAGAATAATAAGAATGATTACATTTATGTTTTTTTAAAGACAATGCCAATAGTTGATGGCTCTGAATTAGATGTTGATTGCTATCTTGAAGAGAATTTATTTGGACTAATATTACCTTACTAGTCTAGGGAACTATTCATCACCTTCCATTTGTTCTGATGCCAGATGTTTTATTAGGAGAGTTGCTTTTCCTGCCTTATATACATTTTCATTGCATTGTTTTTACAGGTGGCTTTAAGGCCTTAAAGCTGTGCTTTCCTCCATGGTATTGGGTAAGTAATTTCATTTTGTTCATATACTTAATAACAATTGAAATAAAGATCTTTAATGCAAAGAGTTTTTGCATTTCTGAGGAATTATGAATAAAATAACTGGTTAAAACAATAGTAAGATTTTAGCATCCCTTAACACTCTTTTGAAGCACAAAGAGAATAAATGATTCAATTTGGCAGCCATCTGCATGGTCTTACATGTAAGACAAGGAGCCTTTCTGCTTCTCATAGGTTTAGGTTTATTAATATCACATGTACCGAACAATAGATAGAGCAACGAGGAAGATATAGAGCAGAATATAATTGTCAGCATTGAAGAACATCAGTTCCATAGACAAAGTCCAATGTCCACATTGGGGTAGAGATGATTCAGACAGTACCCTAGTTTATCGAAGGACAATTCAGAAGCCAGATAAGAGATTGGAAGAAGCCTTTCCTGTGTCCGGTAGTATACAGTTTCAAGCCTCTGTACTTTATGCTTGATGGGAGAAAGAAGAAAAAGGAATGACCAGGGTGGGACAAGTCTTTGATTCTGAGCAGCACATAGTGTAAATGGAGTCAATGGTGGTAAGTCTGGTCTGTATGATGGACTGGGCTACAAATACAACTCTCTTCAATTTCTAGCGGTCATGGGCAGAGCAGTTCCCAAACCATGATGTATCTGTAGATTAGAAACATAGAAACATAGAAATTAGGTGCAGGAGTAGGCCATTCGGCCCTTCGAGCCAGCACCACCATTCAATATGATCATGGCTGATCATCCATCTCAGTATCCCGTACCTGCCTTCTCTCCATACCCCCTGATCCCCTTAGCCACAAGGGCCACATCTAAAACCCTCTTAAAGATTGTAAGAGACACTGGACATATGCTGAATTTCCTCAGTCTCCTCAGGAAGTCGAGGTATTATTGTGCTTTCCTGGCTGTCGCAACCTAGCTGGTTGGTCCACGACAGATCGTCGGTAACATTAACACCAAGGAACTTGAAGCTGTCAACTATTTCCACTTTGGCACTATTGATGGTGATTGGGGCATGTACTCCATCAGGCTTCCTGAAGTGAATAATAAGCTCCTATGCCATGCTGACATTGAAGGAGAGGTTATTGGCCTGACACCACATTACCAAGTTCACTATTTCCTTTCTGTACTCAGTTTTATCATTGTTTGTGATCCGGCCCATCACAGTGGTATCATCTGCAAACTAATCTGCAAGCTAGAAGATGGAGTTAGAGCTGACTTTGGCTGTACAGTCGTGAGTGTATAGGGTGTATAGTAGGGGACTGAGAATGCATCAGCACCAGTGTTGAGAATTATTGTGGAGGAAGTGTAGTCACCTATCTTCGCTGATTGTGGTTTATAGGTTTATGGATGGATTGTGAGTTTGGATGGGATTATAGTGTTGAAGGCAGAGCTATAGTTGATAAATGAGAATCTACCATAAGAGTTCTTGGTTGTCTAGGTGTTCCAGAGATGTATTTACAGCCAGTAAGATGGCATCTGCTGTGTACCTGTAAGCAACTGCAGTGGATCAAGGCTAGCTGGGAAGTTAGTGTGCACCATCACCAGTTTTCGAAGCACTGGATGGTTCTCATTAAGGCAGGCCTCTTTACTTTTCTATGGCACCAGCATGATAGTGGTCTTCTTGAAGCAGGTGGGGTCATCTGAATGGGGTCGTGAGAGGTTAAAGAAGTATGTGAATACCTCTGCCTGCTGATTCACATAGGTCCTGAGGACACGGCCAGGGACTCTATCTGGACCAGTTAATTTCTGCAGATTCACTCTCAGGAAGACCAATCTTACGTCTGCTGCGTAACCATTGATGCAGGTGCACCTGAGATTGGTGGAAATTCCATTGTCAGGAAAATATATTTTAAACTCATACTTGGCCTATTAGTCCATATGAAGCTGTTATTTTTGCTAATACAGTTAGATCAGGCAAACTCTCAAAAGAAGTATTTGCAGGCAGTCTCAAACGTTTGTGAACTTGCAAACATTGCAAACGTTGTGAACTTTGAATGCTGAGTTCACCTGTGGATCATGGAAGTGAATTATTTGTATCTGTGTGGTGGGTGATACAGTTAGCTTCCTTCTGAGCTGTGTTTCCTGCCTGGACTGTGGAGGCATAAGAAATCATTTAAAGTTTGACGCATGGATGTTGCACAATATTCCTGTCAATTGTTTTAAGTTTGGGTAAACCACATTGAAGTGTTGGACAATGATGTTGCTGTCTTCTGCTCCAAAGTTCTGTCGAAACTTCAGCTGAAAACTCGGTGGGAAATTTGTGTCATAAGCTAGCCATAGACCTGGCTTTGCTTGCTTAAGTATATTAACTTATGCCAAAATGCTGACAGTTTAACGTTAATGACATGTAGCACTGGGAGCTACTCAGAGACTGATAAATGTACTTCACTTAAGACTGTATGAATTGCAGAGGAAGGAAGCTTCCCATCTAGACTGGTTAGAATGCAAGTCTGAACTGAAGAAACATGATCAATCTAGCAACTGATTCAGTCCTCTCTGGGATCTAATTATTCCTTCTACAATTTGTTGCTTCTTGGTTCTACAGTAGTAAGGCATGTTTCACTCTTGATAAATGTCTTTTCATTCTTGAAACTAATGTCCAGGTGTAGTTAAAATCAGGTTGTGACCTTGTAATCACTTGGAAACGGATTAAGGCTGCCTGAATGTATTTTTTTTTAATTTATTGTGGACAGAAGACATTTGTTCTGGATTTGAACCCAGGAGTGAAACAAATGTTGCTCAAAAAAAGCTTGTAAAATGCGCCTGTCAATACAGCAAAGTATTTTTTTCTATTGTAGCGGCAACTTTCATGTTTACCTAAAACGGTTTATATGAAACTTGCTGGCACAAAAGGTACATAAATAAATTCTTGAGTCAGGTTGAAGAATAGCTTCTTCCCAACAACTTGCAGGACCCTTGAATGCCACACAACACTAACCTCATCTGTGAACTACGGACTGTCTTTGTTTGCATGAAGGACTTCGGGTTTTAATTTGCATGAGTATTGGTTATTAATTTATTGAATTTTTGTTTAATATATATTATCTGCATATTGTGTTTATAGGCCTGTTATGCAAGTAAGAATTTTATTTTCAGAATTTCATTATTCTGTTGTCAGTACATACTGCAATTAAGCACTCTTGACTAAAAGGGTAATGACTAAGATCAAAACTAAAAGACGATACTTGAACACACTAAATGACAACCATGTAAATTGTTTAGAAACTATCTTTGCTCTTTATGTTTGAAAATATGTCAGCCATTTTCCTATTCATAGAATGCAAGCCAGTTCATAAGGCACAATATACACCACACTTTGCAATAATCATGGATGTATAAACAGATTGTGAAAGCCATCTAGTGCATGTATACTATAGATTGAACATGCGTTACACAGTTGAACTATGGAATTTTATTAGCCAGAAGCCTTGTTTTATTCTCCATAGGCAGCTGATTTGTCATAGCACTCGCCATGCAGCAACAGCTATATCAGGCTAACTATTGCAGGGCTGAATGTAAAGCACTGATATAAATATGGTTCAGATTATGTTGGCTCCAACAATTTTCATGGTCACCTTATGATGTAGGGGTCCACAAACAGTACTTCTAACAACCTCTAATCAGTAAATAAGCATTGATTCTGCAACTAAAGTAAAGTTGCAAGCATCAGTACTTTGAGAAGGCTTGACAGGTATATGGAGAAATAGATGAGGTTTTATAGTTGGTAGTTATGCTGAATTTTTGGACTGAAATAAAATGGTGGAATGTAGCTGTAGTGGAGCCTGACTTCATCAATTAACTTTACGCATTTCTTTGTTGTGTGCACTCATCATCCCATGTAAAAAAAACATGTCCTGCACATCTCATTTAATATTTGCCCCTCTCACCTTAAAGCTATGCCGTCTAGTATTTGATTTTTCCATCCTGGGTAAATGGTTCTTTCTGTCTACCCTATTTATGCTTCTCATGATTTTATGTACTTCAAGAGTCAAGAGTGTTTTATTGTCATATGTCCCAGATAGAACAATGAAATTCTTATTTGCTGCAAGCTGTTCCTGGACGTTACAGTTTTCAGGCTCCTGTACCTTCTTCCCGATGACAGTGGTGAGATGAGTGTGTGGCTAGGGTGGTGTGGGTCTCTGATATTGGCTGCCTGTTTGAGGCAGCGACTCCGCTAAATCCCTTCGATGGTGGGGAGATCAGAACCGGTAATGGACTGAGCAGTGTTCACAACTTTTTGCCGTCTTTTCCGCTGCTGGACATTCAAGTTGCCGAACCAGTCAATATGCTCTCTGCTGTGCACCTGTAGAAGTTCAAGAGAATCCTCTTTGACATACCTTGATCTTTGGAAATATGCACGCCCAGGAATTTGAAGTTTTTGACCCTCTCCACCATTGTCCCATTAATATAAACAAGATTGCGGGTCCTCATCCTTCCTCTTCCAAAGTCCACAATCAGATCGCTCCACAATCTCTGCCATTACAGAGAAAACAATCAAAGTCTGTCCAATCTCTCCCTATAGCTAATACCCCCATTCCAGGCATCATTTTGGTAAACCTCTTCTGTGCCCTTTCCATAACCTTCACATCCTTCCTGTAATGGGGTGGCCAGAACTGCATACAATACTCCAAACGTAGTCCTATTAAGCTGTATTATGACTTCCTGACTCCTATACTCAATGCCCAGACTTGTGAAAGCAAGCATACCATATGCCTTCTTTAAAACTCTACTGAATTGTGTTGCCACTTTCAGGGAGTTATGGACTTGGACCACAAGATTCCTCTAAACATCAATGCTATATATTTTACTTTCTTCAGTTCTAACATTTTTTTCACCAAGGTCTTTCTTATCTTATTTCGGAAGCTCACAGATTATTTATTTCTCTAATGCTGGAAGGTGTGTGGCATGATCGAAAATGCCTTCCCTTGTCCTGAGATATTCATGACAATCAATAACTTAATATGGAGTAGGACTGAGATGCATATTGATGTTGTGTATTATTGGCTACAAATATGTACTTTTCTTGTATGACATGTCTAATATGTTGCCAGATGTTGCACTTGGTGGGAAACAAAGAAAATTGCACAATTTCTCTGAACACTTTCCATGAAGCAATCTAGCACAATGCAAAAATATATAATCGACCACATCTGTGGTTGCTTTAAGTAAAATTACTTCAGTTTAGTGTACACCATCCACCAACGTAAGGATCAGTTGTAAATGGAACATATGCTGTTAGTTGAGGGTTTTTTTTTTAAACAACAAAATAAGTGGTTTGCATAAAGAGCTATAATGTAAACTAAGATCCAGAAACCGTTCCAAAAGTTATGTCATAATTGCCAGCAGTCACCCAAAGTGAACATAATTGTACAATGTGACTGCCATATGGAAAATCGTGCCGTTCAAATGCTTCATTCTGCTGTTTCAAATATTCACGAAAAGCTCCATCTTATTGTTAACAATGAACATCTTCTGTCATGAGGAACCATCACCCTGTTGACAAGTTGGCTGTTTTCTCACATGTATTAGATATGTTTGTGTAATGTAACATATCTCAGGACATGGAGAGCTTATGAGGGGCTAGACAAAGTGCTGTCTCATTTCTGTGTCATGTCTGAAGAAGGGTTTCGGCCCGTAACATTGCCTATTTCCATCGCTCCATAGATGCTGCTGCACCCGCTGAGTTTCTCCAGCATTTTTGTGTACCCGCTGTCTCATTTACTGAGTTAACTTCAGTAAGTTCGCTTTTGCGTAACGACCGACAACCCAAAGCAAATTACGGAGCTGCTCTGCAATGGATGAGAAAATACATACGACTTTCCACATTCCAGCTGGAAACAGATGAAATGTCCAATAGAAAAAACAGATTTGAAAGGTCACCCTTTGCCATCTTTAGGAAAGGTGGAGAATCTGTAATGTTATTTTCATTTCAGAGCAGCAAGGATGGAAGGAATATCTGTTTTCTCATGCTGTTGATGGTTCCAATATTCATCATATTGTAAATGACTTGCAACCCCTCAATATTTAAATTATCTGTGATCAGCCTCAACAAATTCTGATCCATCAACTTCAAAGACTTGTTAGAATATGCTCCTCATGAAGAACTGTTGCTTCGTAGCGCTAAAAATGCAGTCAGTCAAGGGCCAGGATGGTTTCTGGAGGATGTGGCTTCAATGCACATTTCCCACTTTTACTGCCAAGCTCTTCAGCAAAAGGTTGCCCATTCATCAGATCCAGTGGTAACTGTGCAGGCCAAAACTCCTCCAAAGGTTAACTTTGGTAAATCCTGAGTCCCATTGTAAAAAAATGAGGAAAAAACCTGACGGAGAATCATAGGAAGAAGTGAGCCTTGGTGGTACAAGAGTAAGAAATCTGGACTTCATGCTGATGAGAATAAGTACTCTGAGAATTGAAATATTACCTGTTAATATTATGATTTTGCACTGAATTCAACGGCAAACATATTAGCTGTTTTTTAGTATTATGAGTCAGTATGGGTCAATAAGAAGGTTAAAACTTCCACATGCATCACACTGTCCCTTTTCCAACCCCAGAAAAACGATTCCTTCACATTAGTTTTGACCCAGATTGTAATTTATGGGGGAATGTGCTGAATTGACCAGAACTGCAAGCAAGTTTATAATTAAGGACTTACAACTTGGAACTAGGCCAAGCATGTTTAAATTTGTTTGGTGCAAGTTTTTAAAGTAATTTCATGATGTATTTAAAAAAAGATTTGTTAAAGGTTCATAGAATCATAGAAATTTATTGCACGTAAGGAATCTCTTCACTTCATTACATCCACACTGACTAAAAATGGACATCGCTAATCCTACTTGCCAGGCCTTATTCCGTATCCTCATGGTAATGACTTCGTTGAAGTATTTTTAAAATATAGTGAGCATTTCTACCTCCATCATCCCTTCAGACATTTCAAGACCCCACCACTCTCTGAGTGGTCATAAGGTCATAAAGAATAGCAGTAGAATTAGGCCATTTGGCCCATCAAGTCCACTCTGCTATTCAATCATGGTTGATCTATATCTCCCTCCTAACCCATTTCTCCTGCCATCTCCCTTGGAGGTATCCCAAGGGATGATCAACACAAAAATTTGGTCTCCTAATCTGAGGAAAGACATTCTTGCCATAGAGGGAGTACAGAGAAGGTTCACCAGACTGATTCCTGGGATGTCAGGACTTTCATATGAAGAAAGACTGGAATGTTCGGTTTGTACTTGCTAGAATTTAGAAGATTGTGGGGGGATCTTATAGAAACTTACAAAATTCTTAAGGGGTTGGACAGGTTAGATGCAGGAAGATTGTTCCCGATGTTGGGGAAGTCCAGAACAAGGGGTCACAGTTTAAGGATAAGGGGGAAATATTTTAGGACCGAGATGAGGAAAACCTTTTTCACACAGAGAGTGGTGAATCTGTGGAATTCTCTGCCACAGAAGGTAGTTGAGGCCAGTTCATTGGCTTTATTTAAGTTAGATGTGGCCCTTGTGGCTAAAGGGATCGGAGAGAAGGCAGGTACAGGATACTGAGTTGGATGATCAGCCATGATCATATTGAATGGCGGTGCAGGCTCGAAGGGCCGAATGGCCTACTCCTGCACCTATTTTCTATGTTTCTATGTTCTATGTAAAATACTGGTGTAACTCAGCAGGATAGGAAGGGTCCCTGGAGAGAAGGAATGGGTGACGTTTTGGGTGGAGAACTTTCTTCAGACACTTTTTGCCTAGTAAGGCAATTGCTCTGCCATTCTCCACCTGATTCTTCAGAGAATAATGAACAGAGCACAGTGCATCATGGGCGTATCATCTCCTTCCATTAAGTCCATCTTCATGCAGAAAGGCTGGAAGTGTCATCTTCAATGCCTGTCACCCTGGCCATTTCCTTTTCTCCCTTCTACCTTCTGAGAGAAGATACAGGATCAGTTTTAGTTCATTGTCATGAGTATCGAGGAACAGAGGAAAGCATTTGATGCTTGCTGACCAGTCAATGGAAAGACAATACCTGATTACAATTGAGTCATTTACAGTGAATAGATACATGATAAGGGAATCATATTTATTGCAAGGTAAAACCAGTAAAGTCAGCTCAAAGATAGCCAGAGGGTCACCAAGATAGTAGTTCAGGACTGTTTTCTCATTGTGGTAGGATGATTCAGTTGCCTGACAAAAGCTGGGAAGAAACTGTCCCCAAATCTGGAGGTGTGCGTTTTCACACTTCTCTACCATTTGCCTGATGAAAACTTGGACATCTTGAACAGCTTCCTCCCCAATTCGATCCGACTCCTAAATTAATCTTCCCTTTTATAATCCATTGGGTTGTTGATGTACAGTATATGCTTACTTGTAACTCAATCTCATTCAGTTATTCTGTTATTGTACTTTAATTTTTTTTTGCTATACTCACAATATTGCATCATTTTGCTGATTTGGACTTGTCATTGTACCTATTGTTGCATTTATTATTGCTGTATGTGTATTGTTTACTCTGTCAGCTTCATGTGAACAAAGAATTTCATTGCACCCTGATGTGTACGACATTAAACTAATCTGAATCTAAAGTCGTGGAGTGTGGTCAGGGATGATGCCAAGTTCAGCAGCGACCACACAGACATTCGGAGTAGGGTAAACTCGCATGATATTTTTTATTTACAGTGCCAAGGAAGTCCAGTACTACATGGGGGCTGTCTGTCGTCATCAGGACGTGTGTGTGGTGGCGCTGGTGATTTCAAGTTTGTACCAGCAGCTCAGCCCAGGTCTTGAAGGAGGAGGATTGACAGTCTCAGGCTTCTTCCTGCAATTCACTCTTGCCTTGAGAGGAGGCACTAACAGTCTCTGGCTTATCTCAGTTGCTCAGCTTTGGGTTTGAAGGGGCAGCACTAGCAGTCTTTGACATAAGCTGGCAGCTCAGTCTTTGCCTCTGTGTATGGGCATAGTCCCTCATTGTCTGTAGGCAGGAAGATGAACTGGTTGTGCATGTTTAAAGGTTAATTGGCTTCTGTAAATTGTCCCTACTGTGTAAGATACAAAACTGGGATAACATAGAACTAGTGAACCAGTGATCATTGGTCAGCGTGGACTCGATGGGCCGATGGGCCTGTTTTCACAATGTATCTCTAAACTAAACTAAACGTGGGCAAGGTTGCTGAGCAAATTGTTGGTGCTGTGGGCTGACAAATCTCTGAGTTCTGATCAATTTCATTATAAGTTCTTAATTGAAGTTGCCAATGAGATAGATGAACTATTGGTTTTGATTTTCCATGATTTCCTTTATTTGGAGAAGGTTGCATTAAATTGGAAAATAGCAAATGTAATCCTCTTATTTTTATCTGCCATGTTTTCAACTTTTTGTATTCAAGCATTAACTTTAACTTGTCAATTGACAGTTCAATTTCACATTGGATCTAACTACATCTGCAAATATTTAGCTATATATGCTACCATCTTTTCCTGTTGGTTTTAGCCTTCAGGTAATTTATATAGATCATAAATAATAGTAATAAAACATCAAAATGTATAGTGTCTCTACTCTCCGTAAGAAAGATTTATCATGGAATACTCATTGTTTTTCTTTGGGCAAAGTTCTGTCTACAGTGAAAGTAGTTAATGAATTAAACCATGGTGGTGAAACAAAGAAAGAAATCAGCAATGCTCCTGCACAATAAATGTATTGTCATTGGAATAAAGTTCTACATACTCAACACCCGCAACTTGTTCATCCAAGTTGGAAACAACATTACTAACACTGCAAACCAACTACCGAGTGCCACGCAGATCATCGCTAAATGAATGTACAATGCAGAACAACAGAATAACATGCAGCAATTTCCTGGATCAAAGTTGACTTTGCCTGAATCTTAATCACCTTGAGGAAATAAAAACCTAAAGCTTGTTAATGTTAGCAGTCGTGAGCCGATATAATAATTTTAGAAAATTAATCTAATTGATTACAAATCCCAAAGAGAATGTCAGTACACATTTACCACTACGCTGAAGATATAAACATTTTTAGTTGAAGACAAATATGAAATGCCTGTAAACATGGGGCCACTAATCCCTGCATGAAGGAAGAAGATTACGGCACAGTAAAGGTATTTCAATAATTCACGGTCATATTATGGGTGACGTTTCAGGTCGAGACCCTTCTTCAGACATCTTCCCAGTCTGAAGAAGGATCACGACCCAAAAAGTTATTTTCTCCAGAGATGCTGCCTGTCCTGTTGAGTTACTCCAGCATTTTGTGCCTATCTTCGGTGTAAACCAGCATCTGCAGTTCCTTCCTACATAAAAAAAGTACATAACAGGAACAGCCTTTTTGCCCACCATGACTGTGCCAATCATGACGCCAAACTAAACTGATCCGGGCCATCTGTACATAGTCCCTCTAATTCCATGCCTGTTCATATGCCTCTTAAATGGGGCTATGATATCTGGTTCTACCACCTCCCCTGGCAGTGAGTTCCAGGCACCTACCATTCTGTGTTCAGAAAAAAACATATCCTTGACAAATCTTTAAACTAACCTTAAACCTATGCATGCCTTCTAGTATGTGATATTTACTCCCTGAGAAAACATCTCTGACTGAAATATATATAATTATGACTCATAATTTTATATATTTCTATCAGGTCGGTTCCTCAACCTATGACACTCCAGAGAAAACAATCTTAGTTTGTTCAATCTCTTCTTATAGTTAAGTGTAGCACACTGTACAATTTCTTACCATCTTATTCACATGTGTTGCCTCTTTTGGGGAACTATGAGCTTGCATCCTAAGGGTCCTGTCATTAACTATATTTTTTCTCATGCATTTGACCTCCAAATTTGCAAATACTCACACTTGACTGGATTTAATTCCATCCGCCATTTCTTTGACAAAATTTCCAAACGATCTATATCCTGCTGTATCCTTTAACCTTCCTTTCTATCCACTATTCTACCAATTTTGGGGACACCTGAAAACTTACTAAACAGACCTTGTACGTTTCTATCCAAATTGTTATTATTTATTAGAAAAAGCAATAATCCCAGTACTGAACTGGCCAAATACCACTAGTCACAGACTTCTGCCCAGAAAAACACCTCCTTGGCACTGTCATCTTCTTTCCATGACCAAGCCACTTTTGTATCTATTTACCAATTTGCCATGGATCACATGTAACTTAGAGCCATAGAGGTACACAGAACAGAAACAGGCTTTTCAGCCTAACTCGTCCATGCCGACCAAGATGCTCCATCTAAGCTAGTTCCACTAATCCGTGTTTGACCCATATCCCTCTAAACCGTTCCTATCTAATGTAACTTAGTTTTATGGACCGGCCTACCATGATGGAGCTTATCAAATGCTTTATTAAAGTCCATGTAGACACCATCCACTACCCTTCATTAATCATCTTTGTCACGTCCTGAAAAAATGTAATCATCTTTGTGAAACAACATCTCCCATGTCATATAAACTGGGGTTTACTGTGCTTCATACTAAATTCTAAATGAAAATTGAAACTTAGACAAAAAAGTAGATGAATATCTATCTATCTATCTATCTATACTATTACTAAAACTCTCATCTTGTCCTCTTCCGGTTTGTGATTTTTTTTTAAAAAAATTTGTGCAAAAACGGTACCCTATATCGCTGGGATTTTTTCGCCACCTTACTCACCGTTCTCCTCTGCTCCAAGCACACCACGTTTTGTTCCGATCGGTGGAATATTACAAAATTTATGAAGGTTTAAAAAATCGTGATATCAGCAGATTGGTCTTCCCACCTGTCAGTCACCATGAAGATAATGCCCCTTCCGGCATCCACTGTCAATCACCGGGCCGAGGAGAATAAATCCCCGGAGGTGGGGTTGAGTCTACAAGCCGTGCTGATTGAGTCCACAAGCCATGCTCACTGAGTCCGCAAGCCGTGCTGAGTTAGCCCACAAGAGTGGAGTCGGAGAAGCTGCGAGTGGAGTCGGGGAAGCTGCGAGTGGAGTCAGGGAAGCCGCTGTGTGGAGTCCCTCCCCCCCGCCACACACCAACACACCCCCCATCCCCTTCCCCCTGAGTGTAGTCCCCTCCCCTCCCACACACCCCCCCCCCCCCCCCCACCACAACCAACACCACAACACACACAACACACAAAACCCACACACCCCCCCCACCCCCACCACCCCCCACCACCCCCCCCCACCCCCCCCCCAACCCCCCCTCACCCTACCCCCACCACACACCCCCCCCCCCACAATCCCCTCCCCCGCGCCCCCCCCTCCACACCCCCCCCTTCCTCCCCTATTACCCCCCCTCCCCCACACCACCCCTCTCCCACACCACCCCCTCTCCCACACCATGGTGGAATATTGCATTGGGGAATGGGTTGCATTGGGGGACCAGGCCTCCCATGTGACTTAGTCTGGTTCATGTTAAAATGAATGGGTGGGACAGTGGAGTAACGGTACAGCCTTACAGCGCCAGAGACCTGGGTTTGATCCAGTCTACGGGTTTGTACATTCTACCTGTGACTTGCGTGGGTTTTCTCCGGTGCTCTGGTAAAAATTGTAAACTGTCCCTAGTGTGTAAGATAGTGCTGGTATATGGGGTGATCGCTGGTTGGCCTGGGTTGATGGGCCAAAGAGCCTGTTTCTCCACTGTATAAATTCTAAAATTCTAAAAAATGTGTATTTCAGACCTTAACTTCAACATCTGGAGTTAATTGAAATTCAATATAAAAGAAACACTGAAAAAGCTGATAGCTTTCTTATTACTCTGTTATCATAGCTGGAGTCATAGTGTAGAGAAAGACTGCAGTAAAGTTATAACAGAGACTGCTGCTATTAACATGGCTGAGAATAGCAGCTGTGCCAAGGTCATCTGTTTCTATTCCAAATTTATCAAACCTATATTCAGTTTTCCTTGTTATCTGGCCATATCTGCTTCTTTCAAGTTAAAAGGTACTGAATTTGCTGATACTAAGAAAAATGCAGATAGTAACTTTGATTAAATTTAAAGTTTCAGTTCAAAATTATTCTTTGTAATTCTTAGGCTACTGTAAAATAACCAGTAAAAATACTGTAAAAACAGGGAGCAAAAGGCAGGCATATGTAAGCGAAAGTGCGTTAGGTCATGGTCATGTCGGTTAATAAAGTTGTGGAGGTTAAGGAAAATAGATTTCACAATACAAGACACAAGAGTATGTGAAAAATTACAATATTAATGAATAATGTTGAACAGAACAGAATGGATTTTAATCATCACCGGCTGGCTGCTGATAATTGGTTAGGCATAACACACCAGCGTCAGAGAGTCACAGAGCACTACAGCACAGAAAAAGCCTTAAGGGGCTGGCCCACTGTACGAGCTAATTCAAGAGTTCTCTCGAGTTTCCCCTGATTCGAACTCGGGGAATTACGGTAATAGCCGCTCGTAGGTACTCGGGGCTCTGGTGGACATTTTTCAACATGTTGAAAAATCTTCACGAGTCTTCACAAACTTACCTGAGTACCTGCCATTAGCGTTACGAGCCGCTAAGAGATGTCCCGAGCTCCGACGTACCCGCTACGTACATTCTACGTGCTTACCATGAGTTTGATCTTTTTTTTTAAACTTGGGCGAGCTCTTGAATTACCTCGTACAGTGGGACAGGCCCTTTAGATGACTCATCCATGCAACCCAACTTGTTAAACCGAGTTAACCCCACTTGCTTGTGCCTGACCCATATTCCTCCAAACCTTTCTTATCCATGTAACTATCCAAACATTTTTTAACTGTTGTAATTATACCCGGCTCTACCACTTCCTTTAGCAGGTAATTCCAAAAATGCATCACCCTCTGTGAAAATATTGCCTCTCAGGTTCCTTTTAAATATTTTCCTTCTCACATTAAAACTATGCCCTCTCGTTTTAGACTCCACTTCCCTGGGGAAAAGACTGTAACTATTTAATTAATATATACTCCTCATCATTCTATAAACTCTGTCATCTTTCACATTGGATGTAATGATTTGAATGATGGAATTTATGGCTTTGTGGCCAAGTCTGCGGATGATAAAAAAAGATAAATGGAGGGGCAGGTATCTTAGGGGAAGCAAGGAGCCTGCAGAAGGACTTGGGCAGGTTGGGAGAGTGGGCTAAGTGGCTGATGGAATACAGCATAGCAAAAGGTGTGGTTATGCAAATTGGTAGTTGGAATAAAGGCGTAGACTCTTTCTAAATAGGTAGATGATTCAGAAATCGGAGGTGCAAATGGACTTGGGAGTGTTACAGCAGGATTCCCAAAAGATTAAGTTTCAAGTTGAAATACTGATAAGGCCCCATATCTGAGGTGGTATGTGCTGGCATTGGAGAGGGTCCAAAGGAGGTTTACGAGATTGATCCCAGTGATGATTGGGTTAATGATGAGCATTTGATGGCTCTGGGCCTGTACTCGCTGGAGTTTAGAAGGATGAGGGAGAAACTTACCGAATAAAGAAAGGCCTAGATAGATTGAATGTGGAGAGGATGTTTCCACTAGTGGGAGAATCTAGGTCCAGGGGGCACAGCCTCAGAATAAAAGAACATACCTTTAGAAAGGAGAGGAGGGTGAGTTTCTTTATTCAGGGGGTGGTGAATCTGTGGAATTCATTGCCACAGACAGCTGTGGAGAGCAAGTCTTTAGGTATTTTTAAAGCAAATAATGCAGATTATTGATTAGTAAAGGTGTCAAAGGTCATGGGGAGAAGGTAGGAGAATGGGATTGAGAGGCAAAGATAGTTCAGATATGAATGGCGGAGTAGACTCGATGGATCGAATGGCCTAATCCTAATCCTATGACAAGAATTTATGTACCTTACTATTCTAGGTAACGGTATCATTGATGCCCTTTTAAAGCAGGTGGGAACCTCTGATCTCAGTGATGAAAGACCAAAGATGTCTGTGTCAGTTGGTGTGCACAGGTTTTGAGAACGTGACCTTCAAGTCCAGACGATTTCCGAGAGTTCACCCTCCTGAAGGCAAGGACAAGATGGGCCAAAGGGCCTATTTCCATGCTGTATAACTCTACAATATGTTAGCTCTCCTTATAACTCAAGCCTTCTAATCTATTCTGCATCTTTTTTCAGCACTAGTTCCCTTCTGTTCATTTAAATGTTACCAATGTGCAATGCATGTTACCTGATATATATATATATATATATATATATATATATATTTGCCATGCTCAGGTGAGATTCATTGCCCAGGAAAGACAAGCATTCACTCCAGAGACTGTTGTAGATTTTAACCTCCACCATCAGGTGGAATTCTGAGAGGGGGAGGATTGGCTGTGAATTCTATAACATGCATGCTTTTCACTTAGCTTGAAAGTTAATGGCTTGGATAGAGTAGAGAAATGTCTGCACTTACCTGGGAAACTGCCAAGATTTTCCTACATAACTGTCAGCAACATTGAGATTTCTGCATGAATGCTGAAGTTCAGACGTTATGGGCAGCTGTTCACATTTATTTTCCAAGTGTATTCTTATGCTGAATGCCTTGTGGAATCCTGCAAAGTAACCCTAAGTTGAAGAACTTTCCCAGCACTTGCAGCGGGAACTCCATTCAAACAACCCACAGCGGCAGCTTCTTTCTCCCTTCATTTCAATGGCGAGCAATGGCTTTGAGAAACCGTGAGCAAAAAACACACTGCTGGAGGAACTCAGCGGGTGAGGCAGCTCTGTCTAGCGAAGTAGATACATTATGTTTCATGTCAGGACTCTGCTTCGGACTGGCTATTATTCATTAATTTAATTAGTTTGAAAATTATTTGAAAGTTTTATCCTTCTTAGGTTTTAGTTTAAAAAGTCAAAGCCTGTATAGTTTTTGACTGTTTTTAAACGTCAGGAACATTCAAAGCTTTCTTTTAGCATTGACAGATGGCTAAGCCAAGAACAGTGCTTTTGTCACAGTTTCGTTGGTGAGTCTCATTCTGACTCACAATCACGGTTATTACACTACAGATGGTATTCACAACATACCGAAGCTCAATAAGATGGCAGGAGCAGGCTACAGGTTGTAAAATTATACTAGGAAAAACAATCTTTCTTTGGATGTCAGCAGCAATCTTGGGGGCTTTCTACTGGCTGTAAATTCTGAACAAGTATCTCCAATGTCGATGACATGGAACAAGTTAAACAAAATGGAGAATGGGCTTATCTTCAAGATTAATGTTTTTTTCTTATTATTTTCCTGCTGTGGCCTGCAGAGGGAATTATTTGTTGAGAACCCCCAGATACCCATTATCATGCCCTTTGATGCAGTCGTTGATGTAAAACCCGATTTAACAATGTGAGCTGCTGAATCAGACAGGTCAGTTTCACTCTTCAACAGCAGGCTGGAACAAATAAAAAGGAAACAGAGTTTGTCTCCTTCACTCCACAGCATAGCTTATAAATTATCAAAAGTATTTGCAGAATGTACATCTTTGATTGTATACGACACAAAGTGCTGGAGTAAGTTAGTAGGTCAGGCAACATCTTCGGTGAACATGGATAGGTGACATTTTTGGTTGGGACCCTTCTTCGGTTTGAAAGTCCTCCAGAGATGATGCCTGCCCCACTGAGTTACACAAACACTTTGTGTCTCTCTTTGTAAACCAGCAAGTGCAGTTCCTTATTTCTACACTTGACTGCATAAGAATTGTCTGGAATTGCGGATCAGCGCAGGAAAGCACTAATAAAAGAAAATACAGCAATTAATAATTCAATTGGCAGTAATTATAGGTGCTAAATTTGTATGATAATTATAAGTCGTTGAACAAGGGGTGGGAATAATAAGCTTTGGCTTCTTCCTGCTCCTTTTCGGACATATATGATTCATTTATTTATAAATACTGTTTATGACTTTATAAATATTCTTGTTTTGTTTTTTTTTGTTTTTTTTGTATGCTGTTTCATACTTGCTATTTATTTTTTATTCTGTTCGAAATAAAGAATTAAATTAAATTAATCAGAGAATCTTATGTGTGAATACCGGTGGTTTTCTTGAACTAAATAATGTGAAACATAGAAACATAGAAAATAGGTGCAGGAGTAGGCCATTCGGCCCTTCGAGCCTGCACCGGCATTCAATATGATCATGGCTGATCATCCAACTCAGTATCCTGTACCTGCCTTCTCTCCATACCCCCTGATCCCTTTAGCCACAAGGGCCACATCTAACTCCCTCTTAAATATAGCCAATGAACTGGCCTCAACTACCTTCTGTGGGAGAGAATTCCAGAGATTCACCACTCTCTGTGTGAAAAAAGTTTTCCTCATCTCGGTCCTAAAAGATTTCCCCCTTATCCTTAAACTGTGACCCCTTGTTTTGGACTTCCCCAACGTCGAGAACAATCTTCCTGCATCTAGCCTGTCCAACCCCTTAAGAATTTTGTAAGTTTCTATAAGATCCCCCCTCAATCTTCTAAATTCTAGCGAGTATGGATTCTGGTCATTTTGGCAGTATTTGTTGCCCAAAATGTGACTCCTTATGTCCTTAAGGCAAAATAGGGCTTGAATGTACAGATTTTTTTGTCATAGTTGTAGAAACGTGTGCCTTGTTTAATATTACAACTTCTGTATCATATCGTATGTGTTATAATGATGCTGCACAATTCTAAACAAACACTGTGTCGAGAGCAGTCAGTGTTACTGTTAAAGAAGTACTGAAGTCAGTATGAAGGCAGACAAATCTCCAGGGCCTGATCAGATATATCCGAGGACATTGCAGAAAACTAGAGAGGAAATTGCAGGAGCCCTGGTTGAAATTTACGAGTCGTCCTTAAATACAGGAGAGGTGCCAGATCTGGAGGGTGGCAAATGTTGTGACTCTTTTCAAGAAGGGTTGCAGGGAAAATGCTGAAAACTATAGGCAGGTGAGCTTAACATCTGTAGTTGGAAAGTTACTAGAGAGTATTCTGAGGGATAGGGTATACAGGGATTTGGATGGGCAAGGGCTTGTTAGGGAGAGTCAGCATGGTTTTGTATATGTGAGGTCGTGTGTCACAAGTCTAATTGAGTTTTTTGAAGACGTGACCAAAAAGGTTGATGAAGGCAGAGTAGTAGATATTCTATACATGGATTTCAGTAAGGCATTCAATAAGTTTCCGCATGGTAGGCTGCTCTGGAAAGTTAGATCGCATGGGATCTCAAGAGAGATAGCTGAATAAATAGCAAATTGGCTCCATGGAAGGAAGCAGAGGGTGATGGTGGAAGGTTGCTTCTTGTACTGGAGGCCTGTGACCAGTGGTGTGCCTTAGGTGTTCGATGCTGGGCCCATTACTGTTTGTCATCTACATCGATGATTTGCATGAGAACATACAGGGCAAGATTAGCAAGTTTGCTGATGATACAAAAGTGAGTGGTTTTGCAGATAGTTCAAGTTCAAGTTGGTACAGTGAAATTTGGGTTTCCATACAGCCATACGAATAAAAAAGAACACAATACACAATATAATTTAACAGACATCCCCACACAGCAGAATAGTGAAGATAGTTGTGAAAGATTGCAGCAGGATCTTGATCAATTGGCCAGGTGGGCTGAGGAATGGTTGAAGGAATTTAATACAGAGAAGTGTGAGGTGTTTCATTTTGGGACGTTTAACAAGGACAGGACCATAACAGTAATTTGTAGGCCTCTGGGGAGTGTTGTAGAGCAAAGGGATCTAGGAGTGCAGGTGCATGGTTCCTTGAAGGTTGAGTCGCAGGTAGACAAGGTGGTCAAAAAGGCTTTTGGCACATTGGCCTTCATCAGTCAGAGTATTGAGTATAGAAGTTGGGAGGTCATGTTTCAGTTGTATAAGACGTTAATGAGACCGCATTTAGAGTATCGTGTTCAGTTATGGCACCATGTTATAGGAAAGACATTGTCAAGCTTGAAAGGGTTCAGAAAAGAGTTATGAGGATGTTTCCAGGACTAGAGGATGTGAGCTATAGGGAGAAGTTGAGAAGGCTGGGTCTTTATTCCTTGGAGCGCAACAGGATGAGGGGTGATCTTATAGAGGAGTACAAAATCATGAGAGGAATAGATTGGGTAGATGCATAGAGTCTCTTGCCCAGAGTAGGGGAATCAAGGACCAGAGGACATGGGTTCAGGGTGAAGTGGAAAAGATTTAATAGGAATCCGAGGGGTAACTTTTTCACACAGAGGGAGGTCGGTGTATGGAACAAGCTTCCAGAGGAGGTAATTGAGTCTGGGACTATCGTATCTTTTAAGAAGTAGTTGGATGGGTACATGGATAGGACAGGTTTGAAGGGATATAGACCAGGCACAGGCAGGTGGGACTAGTGTAGCTGGGACATGTTTGCTGGTGTGGGCAAGTTGGGCTGAAGGGCCTGTTTCCACACTGTATCACTCCGGAAGTGGCGGTGCTGTTGAACAGCTGCGGCTCGCCTGCAGTCCGTCTGTTTTTACTTTTTTTTTGTATTTTTTTTCTTGTTTTAGTTAAATTTTAGTTTACTAGGTTGTGTTATTATGTGTGGCGGGGGGGTGAAACATTTTTTTTTTTGTCTCTTCCATCGGGGGAATGCGACTTTTCCTTGCCGTATCCCCCTTCTCTGCCTCCGTCTGCGCTGAGGCCTAATGGCGGAGCTGGCGGTCTCCAACTGTGACCGACCTCGAGGCTTCCGAGGCAGAGCCAGCCAGGATTAGGCTGGCTGACTTCGGGGCTGAGGCAGCGGCGGCTCGACTCGGAGTTGAGGCTGCGGGACTTGGAGCTGAGGCGGCGCAGGCCCAACTCACTGAGGTGGCATTCCAGCTTTCGGCAGCGGCCCAACTTGGAGCTGAGGCTGCGTTCCGGCGGTGGCCCGACTCGGAGCTGAGGCTGCGGGACTCAGAGCTGAGGCGGCAGCGGTCCGACTCGCTGAGGTGGTGTTCCGGCTTTCGGCAGCTGCCCGACTCGGAGCCGAGGCGGCGTTCCGGCGGTGGCCCAACTCAGAGCTGAGGCGGCGGTGGCCCGACTCACTGAGGTGGTGTTCCGGCTTTCGGCAGCGGCCCGACTCGGAGCTGAGGTGGTGGCGACATCACTTCGGAGGTCCGCTGGACTGGAGGGCAGCATCTTTGGCCTGGATCCGCCTCAACGCAGAAGGAGTACAAGGAGGGAAGAGACAGAGACTTAAGACTTTTGCCTGCATCACAGTGAGGAGGTGCTTGGTGAACTCGCTGTGGTGGATGTTAATTTGTGTTTATTGAATGTTTTGTTATTTATTATTATTGTGTATGACTGCAGGCAACAAAATTTCGTTCAGACCGAAAGGTCTGAATGACAATAAAGGAATCTAATCTAATCTAATCTCTATGACTCTATGACTATGAAGAATTGAAGAAGGATTCTTCAAAGAAATCCAACAAGAATATTTATTTTTTTCCATATAGGATGGTGAATTGATAGAGTTCCTTAACCAAGAGGTTTGTGGATGTTAGATCATTGGGGGGTATTTAAAGAAGAAGTAGATAAACTTTTGAAAGATCAGAAAATTGAAGGCTATTTGCAACTGGCACAGAAGAGGAACTGAGGCTTGGGCAGAACACCCACGAGTATGTGGAATAGTGGGATAAACTTGAGAGGCTGAGTGCTTTTTCCTGCTATTTTCATGTAATCTTATGTACCAGTCACCTAAAAATGTACTCTTTGCAACTGGAGGGCTTTTTGCCAATTTATTTTATTCTTCATTCCTTTGACTCCAGACTAATGCCATTAAAAGTTTAAGAACTTGACTAAAATTGCAATGTTAAAAAACAAGATGGTTTCACTTTTCTCCTGTGTCAACAAGCCTCTCGTTACCCTCTTAACGCAATATTTTTGCATTGGTCCCTTCATACTAAGACCCCAGGCATGCAACCTGTGATTTGATGCTCAGTTATTACTTGAACTAAATTTACTAAAGGTAAATTAATGATGTGAGACAAATTCATATTTGCTCTGATGTCTCATTTATTGTACTTCTACTTTGTAATTTTAAGATTTATGGAAACAATCTAAATGCCTGAGGAACAATTTTAATCTTTTAAACACCTTTCCTTGACAAGGTGTGAAATGACAGCAACAACAAAAGCTCGTGTTTATAAGTATATTTAACACAGGGGGTATATAGCTGGCAATATAGAGTTTGCACTAAAATGCAGTTATTCTGGAACTCCACAATAATTTTCCACACTGGTGTCCCACAAGGATATGTACTCAGCCTCTTACTATACCCCCTATACACTGACGGCTAAGTGGCCAAATTCTGCTCAAACTCCATTTACAAGTTTGCAGAGGACATCGCCGTGAAAGGCCATAGGTCGATCAATGAAGAGGCAAAATACAGGAAGACGATAGAGAACTTTGTAACATGGTGTCAAGAAAACAACCTCTCTGTCAGTCAGAGAGTCAGAGAGCTTCATAGTCATAGAGTCAGAACTTCATAGTCATAGAGTCAGAGAGCTGGTTATTTACCTCAGGATGCACCCAATCAGCATCAATGGTGCTGAAGTGGAGATGGTTGAGGACTTCAAGTTCCTAGGTGTAAATATCACCAACAATTCATCCTGAACCGTTGATATTGAAGCTATAGCCAAGAAAGCACACCATTGCCTTTACTTTCTCAGAAGACTAAAGTTGTTTGGCACGTCTGCAGTGACTATTTCGAAATTTTGCATATACATAGAAGAAAACAAACAGTAGGAATGCATCACAGCTTGGTTTGCAACAGCTCTGCCCAAGACAGCAAAAAATCGCAGAGAGTTGTGGATGTAGCCATGTCATCACACAAACCAGCCTCCCCACCATCAACTTCATCTACTCTTCATGCTGCATGGAAAAGCAGCCAATCTAATCCAGGATTTATTTCAGCTTAGTCATTCCCGCTTCTCCCTTCTCCAGTTAGGCAAAAGATACAAATGCTTGAAAGTATGTACCTCCAGGTTCAGGAACAGTTTTTTCTCTGCTGTTATCAGGCTACTGAACATTCCATCCAAAAGTGACTGTGTGGTCCATATCTTCCAACCTGTCTCATTGTGGACCTTGGACTTTTTCCTGTAACGGTAACGCTATAATGCAGTAATAATATATTTTGCACTCTGATATATTACTTTTTGGACAACCTGTTAAATATGTGTGCATGGCTTGATTGTATTAATATATAGTATGATTTGACTGGATAGCACACAAAGAAAGCTTTTCACTGTATGCCAGTGCACATGATAATAATAAACTAATACCAATATCTATAACAAACATACTGATCAATAGAGCCAGGATATTTAAGCACTAAAAATCTCTGTAATAGGAAGACATAATAAAATTACAAAAGGCACAAAAAAGGCAATTATTGACAATAAAAGGCATGAAAAATCAATTATTTCCACCACCAAAATATGGTTAAAAATGATAATTATAAAGGTATACTACGTTAAATTACCAAAGTTGCCTAGTTGCACATAACTACCAGCATTTTTTCAAATGATCTGGTGATAAACTATGCTGCCTGTCAGACAGAATATGCCACAGTTGTGAAAAACTTCTTTCCACCCCAGCTGAGGTCACTGAAACAAGCTACAAACTCTACATTCATGTCGATATCTTGTGCATTTACAACTACCTTTGAGAACTTTAGCTGTTTTGTATTTCTTCAAGAACTTTGTTAGCTAAAATCACCCTCTCACATTTTCCTTGTATGTCTTTACCTACATTGCCAGGAACTTTAAGTAAAAAGTACAGCAAGTGAAGATGTAAACAACTGAGCAATAGTTGAGTTCTTTGACTTTTCCAATACTTCCGATGTGAAGAAATACCCCTTTGATGGTTGCCCTGCCTCCAGTGTACCAATGACTACATTGGCAACATATCTCCCCACAGCATCAGTTGTCTCATCTATTGAGATCCATATTTTGTTGCATGCAACTTCATCTCTAATTTTCTGCACAAAAATGTTGAAGTTGCTGTCCACAGTGGAATTCCAGCATCAATGAATGCGTTGCACAGATCACTCGAAAACTTTGCGAATGGAGCCAGCAGTAAATGTAGTGAGGAGCCAAGCTTGCGTGTTTCCTACCTTCAGTTTCTCTGCTGTCGACTTGTATTTAGCTGTCTGTACATGCTGGGAGACAAAATATGTCTTCTCATGATTCACTGCTTTCTCATATGCTTTGCAAAACAGCACACAGTTGCCTGTAGAGAATATATCATTCCCGTACACTCTCACCAAATCGTTCAGTGTTTTACAAGGTGCTGACTTGACTTTATCCATTTTGACGCTTGCATGGGGTAGATCCTACAGGAGCGGGGATGCATGCCTCCTACAGGCAGGTCAAGCTGAGAAGAGGAATCAGAGCTGCCAAGGAAAGGTACTCTGAGAAGTTGAGGAGCAAGTTCTCAGCAAATGACTCTTCTTCAGTGTGGAAGGGCTTGCAAGAAATCACATGCTACAAGAGGAAAACTCCCCACTCCTTGGACAATCGTCAGCTGACCAACGACACGAATGAGTTCTACTGCAGGTTCGATAAACAGAAACTTAACCCTGGTACCCCCACACCCCATCCCCAACCAACACTTCACACCTACTCACAGCTTGACTCCAGTTTGAAAAGACTGGACCCTTCCTCACCTATTCCTCCCCAATCACCATTTCACACCTACTTAAAGCATGACTCCAGTTTGCAAAGACTGGACCCTTTCCTACGCACCCCTCTCCAATCACCACTTAACACCCACTTACAGCCGGTTTCGCACCGGGGGTGTAAATTTTCTTATGTTTTATGTTAAAACGGCAAAAAAAGGCTGATTTAGGCACTCAATCGTGAAAAAGGCATTATCTTCCTGAAATCATCAAAAAAGGCATGAATGGCAAAATCCTGGCTCTACTGACCAATAATTGATCCTGCAAAATTCTTTCAATTTTGCTCCATAAATTCTCAGAGCACTGAAGTTATTGTGGATATTTTGTTGATACAAAGATACTTTGCCTTGATAGAAAGACCATTAACATCCGACCCATATTCGTTAGTTAAAGTACTCACTGCTTGTGGCCTGTCCAGGATCTTTTTAGTTTTATCTCTTCAGCAGATTAAATTGTCATGTGTGATAAATATATTTATGTTTAAACTGGTGATAAAATAGCAGATAAGATTCTCATTGTAAGTTGTTCTGATATTGTAATGATGCTGGTTCCGGTAGGCGGCGCGGCTCTGGCCAGCAGCGGCCTCTGCAGCCTGTCCGCGTTTTTATTATTTTTGTCTGTGTTTTTATGTAGTGTTTGTTATTTTATGTTGGGGTGTGTGTGTGGGGGGGGGTGGGGGGGGGGGGGGAGGGGGGGGGAAACTTTTTGAATCTCTCCCTGCACTGAGACCCGACCTTTTCTCGTCGGGTTTCAGTCGTCGTTGAGGCCGCAACGAGGAGCGGCCTCCAACAGGAAGAGACCGGGGACTCAGGTGTCGACTCACCGTTGCCGTCGCGGAGCTGGCCGAGTCCGGAGCGGTGGAGGAGCGCTGGTGCTGCTGCTGCTGCTGATGCTGCTGCTGATGCTGTTGCTGCTGCTGCTGCTGCTGCTGCTGCCGGAGAGTCGGAGGCTCCAACGACGGGTCTGTGGACGACGGCGCCGAGCCCACGGCTCCCTGGGGGGAGACCGCTTTTCGGGGCTCCTACGGCGGCGACTTCTCCCGCCCGAGTTGCGGGGTTGAAGAGCTCCTGGAGCGGGGCCTGACACCGCTGCCCCGCACGGCTGGAATGGCCGCGGGACTCTGCGAGCGCACGCCGGGGGCTCCAACATCAAGACCCGGTGTGCAACCTTGCATCACCCGGCGTGGCTTTAATGGCCGCGGGACAATCGCCATCGCCAGCCGGGGGCTATGACTTTGACTCTGACATCCGGGGGGGGAGAGTGCAGTGGAGAGAGAAGTTTATTTGGCCTTCCATCACAGTTATGTGATGGATGTTTATGTTAAATGTAATTATGTTGTGTCTGGGGTCTATTTGTGTGTAATGTATGGCTGCAGAAATGGCATTTCGTTTGGACCTCCAGGGGTCCAAATGACAAATAAATTGACTCTTGACTCTTGACTCTTATAGTGTGCAGAATGTACAGACAATGGGCCAGCATATACCTTGCATATAAGTCAGGCAGTTCATGACATTTGTGAAATAAAGAAAGCACTATTTCATAATTGTCATGAACTACCTGACTTATCTGCAAGGTATATGTTGGCACAGTGATGAATAACAATAAAAAATATATAAGCCTGTATTTGGAAAATTTGAAATTTTATAATTCTGCATTATTTCTGAAGATGAAAAAAAAACTTATTTTAACTGACAGCCTTTTTTTGTTGTTCTATCCCGTTCCCAAACCCTGCAGAATGGCAGAATCACAATTGTCCAACCATATCCTTGGCATTAATTATTGCTCTATTCTTTGCTCCTTTTCTGGTTCCGTGCAATAGGATGAACAAATAGGATTCTATCCCCTTTGATAGACACAAAATGCTGGAGTAACTCAGTGTGACAGGCAGCATTTCTGGAGAGAAGGAATGGGTGACATTTTGGGTCGAGACCTATCCCCTTTGCCTCCTTTGAGAATGGATTGATACTTTAATCATTTGGTTAAGATTGTTTTGCTGTAACTATTGCACTTACCCTTCAAATTGCCTGATTCTTTCTTTTATATTTTACCTTTGCTTTCGGTTTGTTCTACAGTTAAAACATTGAGAGGTTTGGTGGGGTAAATGCCATTTCCATGGAAGTTCCACATATTATCCGAATACTATTGTCTTCTGTTACCTTTCTAATCAACAATTCACCTTTTCTAATCTGCAATTCTCCTGGATTATGCACTTTGGCTTGCAGGTGCCAGGGAGTCAAGAACAATATAATTTCTGCCTAATGATGATAAATTATTGTGACTATTAGTACAATGATGTAATTGAGTGTCTTAACTTTCTTCTGTCAGAATTCTCCATGCACTCACTTCAGGAAATTTGGCGGAAACACTGGCAGACTTTACTACTCTGTCTTAATTTACCCAAAATGCCATTCTTCCCCAGGAGTGTGATCACCTTTAGTCCATCGAATATAAATCTTCTGAAGCATCCAGCAACAGCTGATTTCAGAATCCAGAATAAACAGGACAAATGTGTTAATGCATAAAACAACTGAACAATGTAAGGTGTTAAAGAAAGAGCTTAATGTGATACAGAATCAGCCCATACCCCTGTGGGCAAGAGCTCTATTAGTCAAAAATAATTAGAACCATTGATGGCCAAGGAGTTTAAAAAAACCCATAACATTAAAAGAAAATGCATACTTGGCAACTGAGAGACAAAAAGAACCCAATGTTACAAATCATGCAGTAAAGGCCAACAAAGAATATGATTGCAGTTGACATTAAAATCAAAGCATTTTTTACAATTAAATTAGGAAAAGATGTATCAGGGTAATATGGGCCACTTGAAAACCAACAATGTTACAATTGTAAATGAAGACAAGGGTATTGTGGATATATTGAATGATTACATTGCTGACCAAGTGCACAAAGAAAAAGGATTCGCTGTCTAGCAAACCAGCTGTTATTTAATGTTGGATTGGGAGATAAAAATCACTAAAATTACTGAAGATGAAATTAGTGTAATGCAAAATGTGATTGAAGTGTGACAAATCCCTTGAATCAGATGGCTTCCATTCCAGATATTCGAAAGAATCAGAGCACCATACTTTGAACTGTGGATGTTTTCTTAGTTGAGGAATTGTACGGGGTGGATGGAAGATTGCAACCTTCATGTGGTCCGCCCTGTTTTGACTAATGCAATCAACTCGACGTGCACAAACGGAAGATCAAAAAGAACAAGTTGTCCAACAACTTTAGGCTGTGCACGCCACACGAAAGAAGAAGAAGAAGAAGATGAGAAATTGTACGTTACAATGGCATTTAAGAAAACTGAGAGAATCAGGGAGGAAAGTGGACTTGACTAAATGACTAGAATGTTATTGAATGGCAGACCATGGGTTATTCTAGCTCTAGGTTCTTATATTCTTAATATGGGCTGTGGTACAGGTTTTTGAAGAGAGCAGGCTGTGAAATTAGTATTATATTATTTGAACAATTTCTCAGCACAAGTATAATGGATTGAATCGACACCCCTTCACCCCTACCCCACCATGCTGTAATATTTTCCAATGCTATGGCCCTAATTGCAATTTCTGAATTGGTTAACCAATCAGCGATCTTGAAATCGCAAAGATTTATAACATAAGATCCAAAAAGCTTGCTAAATTGCAATAGTCTCTATGTACAGTAAGCTGATATGATAGGCAATTTGACTGCAAGGTTTAGTGGAGATTTTTTTAAATTTTATTACCTTAGTTAGATAATAGACAATAGACAATAGGTGCCAGCACTACCATTCAATGTGATCATGGCTAATCATTCACAATCAGTACCCCATTCCTGCCTTCTCTCCATACTCCTTAACTCTGTTATCCCTAAGAGCTCTATCTTACTCTCTCTTGAAAGCATCCAGAGAACCAGCCTCCACCACCCTCTGAGAGAGAATTCCACACACTTACAACTTTGTGTGTGAAAAAGTTTAACTTGAACAAAACTGAACCACTTAAAAGAAAATATGAGTATTACTGTAATAAATACTTTCACCCCGTGGTCTGAACTTAAATCTTCTGCTGTTGCATGAGATGGCAGTCTCCTCTTTCTGCCACTTGTAAGGATCCTAACTCGAATAAATAAAGAGGGATGGTGCCCCTTTATTACCATAGGCCACAGACCCAAAGGCCAGAATTTGACTAAAATTGGTATTAAGACGGCAGCTGTGTGTGGCCATGGACTTATATCATAACACCTCTTCTTTCTTTACAACTGACTTTGGATATAAGAATTGTGTATCGTATTAACACCTGCACTTGAAACTTTGCTTGCAACCTACTTTTGGATGAACTGAAGTTTGGTGACCAAATTGTATCAATAGGGATTCAGAGAAAGGATCAGATTTTAATTATTTGCACAGAGATTTGAATACATTGGAGACGTCTTTAAATACAGTAAGGTACACGTGTTCACGTGAGTTTATTAGTTAAAGTAGGAAGGTGCAGGGTAGTTTCTCTGGGCCGACATGGACACTGGCTCCTTCCTCTGCCCAAATATTATTAAATACCTGTTTCCGGAGCTCCCGTGGCAACAACTGCGTCCGCTGGACTGGAGGGCGGCAGTTTCGACCATCCCCGGGCCGCGGAGTTTGAACCGCGGGACTGACTTACCATCGCCCGGTGGGGTATCACCTCAGCGCTGAGGGAGAAGAGGAGGGAAGAGACAGCAACCCTAAGACTTTTGCCTCCATCACAGTGAGGAGGTGCTTGGTGAACTCACTGTGGTGGATGTTAATTTGTGTTTATTGTGTGTTGTTTATTATTACATGTATGGCTGCAGGCAATGACATTTTGTTCAGACCGAAAAGTCTGAATGACAAATAAAGGATTCAATTCAATTCAATTCAAAATATAAATAATAAATTGTTTATTTGTAATATGCATCAGTTAAAAGTGCCCATCTAAAAGCAGTCGCACTGAAAGATGCACGGTCCTGCTATTTCTTATTTTGCATTGACGTAGGTTTGTCCTCTCAGTTTAGCATTGGGATACCTTGTATTGATCCATTGACCTACTTTTGAAAGTGATGGTTTCTCGTGTTCAGTTTCATTGAATATCTCATTCATTTTATCTGGAGGGAGTGAGCCATTCAAAATAGTAAGTGTTCCATTTCAAATCGATCAATGAGGCATCCGTGTGTTATTTGGTGAGAGACAGATGTTACCACTTTTGTAATTACAAATAAATTTGGAACCAATTTCCTATAACAAATGGATTTGTTATCTGTGTTTGACAGGACTGTTGAAGAGTCTGGATTGTCCATGAAACCACTGGCTGCCCTTTATAAAGAAACAGAAAGGAAGAGGGATGTCTGCAGAGGACAACTGTTCTGCTTACTGTTTTCTTCCTGACACATTGACATTAGCCCAATGAAGGGATCCAATAATGTATAATTTATACTCTTGTGTGTTATTGTTCTCCTGTGTCAAGTGGTCATAATATAGGCCATGAGCATGTTGCTTACTGTCAAGAACACATAAAACATCCTGATTTATAAGCCTGTGTTTATGTTTATGCATGGGTAGATATGTGAAAGTTTCCCTACATGTATGCAGAAAAGGCAAAATGTAAGGCCTATATGGCAACACTTTCACTACCATGTGTGCATATGTTTTTCTGTAGTCTATATGACAGAGTATCCTTTCAGATAGGATAGCCCAATTTAAGGGGAATTAACAAAATCTCAGTCATTTTAGTTGGAGACGAGAAATTTATTCTCAGACTGTTGAAAATCTTTTGAACCCTCAACCCAAAGGCATGGATGCTCAGCCTCAAGGGTATTCATGGCTGAGATGTTTTTGGATCAAGAATGTTTGGGATAAAGTGCATTTGAGAATGGGAGTGAAAAGAAGACTTGAGATAATGTAGCCACTGTGATATTGCTGTGGATTTTGCATTCAGTGAGGAGTTTGCATTTTAGCAGTGTGGTCTAACCAGTTTTATGCTCCTTCTCCCTTTGTTATAATCTCCTTGTGCAGAAAGAAATACTAAATAATTTGAAAAAGTTGTTATTGGATGAAAGAATATGAAAGGGAAGTTTCAATTCTTCTACATAAATTTGAAAATACTTTCTACAAGGCCTTTTAAAGTTATTATGTCACCAGTCTTGTTAATTCAAATGTTAGTGCCATTTTGGCTCAATTGCTTTGAGATCAGGAGGCCAACCAGGGGAGATTTTTGAAAACGTTTTAAACCGTGGATCTTGACTCTCAGTTTCCCATATATTTATTGGGAACTAGTTTGATACAGGTCCCAAAGCTATTGAAAAGAACACTTTGAGGGTACGGTCCAAGGATAAAAATCAGCTTGGGACTGAGGACATCCTGAATGGAGCCTTGGATCTCAATTATATTTTTGAGGCAAGGTGCCTGTGGAAGCAGCCAAAGTCCACACACGTTTCAAATAATTAGACGATTCTAATGTGCATGAAGGAGGTTAGTTGTACTTTTGTGATAGCTATTGATGGAGTTACACATATTACTGATTGTCCCACTGTTTCTGCCTATCGGGACCACTGTAGACTACTGAGAGAACTGGCTACTTGCTTTAGAGTGCTAACTAACTAGCTGGAGCACAGCAGTTCAAAATCAGCAAAAATATTAATGGGCTTAATATTCTTAACCCCCCAATTGCTGTTCATGCCTCATTATAATCATTGCTAATGTGTGAACGGGCTGAAATGTAGATATGTGAGCAGGTAGTTTCCTTGCAGTTCCCCATCATGTTTGGTGGAACCTCTTTTATGACAAAGTTACAGCAACTTACCATGCCAAGTTTGACTTGATTGTATCTATGTACAATTAAGTCAATCATTCTCTTATTCTTGCAGAAGATGTGCATAGATCTATAGAGTTGTACAACATATAAATAGGCCCTTCATGCCGACCGTTTTACACATTTACACGCATCCCATTTGCCACATTAGGTCCATACCCTTCTGAGCCTGGCCTATTTATGAGCTTGTATATATCACTCTTAAATGTATTGAATACACCTGATTCATCACCTTGTGTGGCAGTCTTTCAATCCAGGCAACATCTTACTGAATCTCCTCTGCATTGTTCAGTGGAACCACATCCTTTCTATAGCGTGGCGACCAGAAGTGCACAGAATACTCCTTGTGATCTCACCAATGTTTTGTAATATAGGTTTCAAGGTCAGTTTATTGTCACATGCACCAATTAAGGTACAGTGAAATTCAAATTACCATACAGCCATTTAAAAAAAAGGAACAAGACACACAACTACATAAAAGTTAACATAAATATCCACCACAGAGGATTCCCCACATTCTTCACTGCGACGAAGGCAATAAAGTCCAATCTTCTTCCTCTTTATTCTCCCGTGGTCGGGGCAGTCAAACCATCCACAGTCGGGGTGATCGAAGCTCCCGCAACCGGCGATTGAAGCCCCCGCGTCGGGGCGATCGAAGCTCCCACGAAACTCCTGCTGCTTGGAGGTCCCGAAGTTGGTCTCTAACTAGAGACCGCGAGCTCCGCAATGTTAATCCGCAAGCACCCGCAGTTGGAGCCCAGAGGTCGATCCCTGACAAAGTGATCGCAAGCTCCATGATGGTAAGTTCACAGGCTCCCGCGGTGGAGCTCCTGAAATCAGTCTCCAGCAAAGGCCGTCAACTCCTCGTTGTTAGGTCGCAGTGCGGATGGAGATACGATATGGAAAAAAATGGAAAAGAAGGAAGGGACAGACAGATTGTTGGCGAGGCAGCCATTGTTGGCGTCCTTACCTTTATTTTCTATGCTGCCTGACCAGCTGATCTACTCCAGCACTATTAGTTGTGTCGATGTACTTTTGTTGATGTATGGGACTTGCGAGATTAAGGTAAAGAACCAAAGCAAGTATGTTTGGGTTAAAAACCCAGGTTACAAGGAGCAAAATGAATGTCAAAATCAGTTTGTGGCTGATTTAGAAACATCCCGCAAATTCCAAAACTGTTTGCAACATGGAACTTGTTCCTGAATTCTAAATTTAAAGAAATGTATTTTCAGTCTGTTTTTGCAACTTACAGCGTCTTCCTTGTTATTTGACATTCCCTGACCAAATGTTCAGTGGGGCAACCTGAGTTGACATGCACTCTCCTTGAACCTTTAAATTATTGACAGTTTCAGGAACATCCTGCCTCCCGGGGACAGAACTTCTTTCATGTTTTCCCCACTGTGAATCTGAAACCAGCTCTAATATTCTAGTAATAAAGCACCTTGAATGCCAAGAGTAGCCTTATTATTTTAATCTTGACTTTATACTGAGAAAACACTGAAACTCAATTTGACGTAAATCAAAACACAATTTTCTTCTTTACTCTTCTAAGCACCGTGACTTGACTGTTTCTATTATAGCCAAGTGTATCTGTTCTCCACCTCAAGGCACGATCCTTGTGTTGCTCATATTTAGAGGAGTCACTTCTTCACCCAGTATTAAAAGGGAGGGAAAGTCAGAAGGATACCCATGTAGGGCATGGAAAAGCCGAGTCCGGAGCGGGTGGAGCGGTGGAGGAGCGCTGCTGCTGCTGCTGCTGCTGCTGCTGCTGCTGCTGCTGCTGCTGCTGCTGCCCGACCGGAGAGTCGGAGGCTCCAACGACAGGTCTGTGGACGGCGGCACCGGGAGCACGCGGCTCCCTGGAGGGAGACCGCTTTTCAGGGCTCTCGCAACGGCGACTTCCCCCGCCCGAGTTGCGGGGTTGAAGAGCTCCTGGAGCGGGGCCTACATCACTGCCCCGCGCGGCTTGGAATGGCCGGGGTCACTAACACCAAGACCCGGTCTGCGACCTCGCACCACCCGGCGTGGCTTTAATGGCCGCGGGACAATTGCCAAACTCTGACATCGGGGGGGGGGGGGGGGGGGGGGGAGAGTGCAGTGGAGAAATAAGTTTATTTGGCCTTCCATCACAGCAATGTGATGGATGTTTATGTAAATTATGTTGTGTCTTGGGTCTATGTGTTTGTATGTATGGCTGCAGAAACGGCATTTCGTTTGGACCTCAAGGGGTCCAAATGACAATAAATGTATCTTATCTTATCTTATCTTGTTCTGGCAGCCTAGGAGGAGTTAGTTTAGTTTAGTTTAGAGATACAGTGCGGAAACAGGCCCTCCGGCCCACCGAGTCCACAACTACCGAGACCAGCGGTCCCCACACATTAACATCAGGGACAATTGACAATTTACAATTATGCCAGCCAATTAACCTACAAACCTGTACTTCTTCGGAGTGTGGGAGGAAACCGAAGATCTCGTAGAAAACCTACGCGGTTGCGTGAAGAATGTGAAAATCTTGTACAGACAGCACCCGTAGTCAGGATCGAACCAGGTTCTCTGGCACTGCAAGCACTGTAAGGCAGCAAATCTACTGCTGCACCACCGTGTCGCCCCTGTGTATGGTCGGGGCTGGGATCTAAAAGTACAAAAGTACAAATAAAACAAGGGGAGACATAATGAGTAGGAATGAACTGCACAAACTAGATTACTTTAACACTGCCAATAGAAGTTTTGTAGTCAATAGGCAGTGCCTCGGAGTTTAGGATGAATTGCTCCCACTACATTTTTGAGAAGTGGAAGGTGCCTGTGGATGAATTATTTTAATGTGAGTTTAACTGCGTAGGGCAGTTAAAACATGAACTGAACAGAGTGATATCTCAGTCCAATGGCAAGGAGATCCAGGGTGATTTGAGTATGTGAACATGCACATGTACATGAACTTGAACATGTACACACGTCGTTACAAACATTTACACTTAAACACACTTTGACAGACCCTGTCTGGGCACATGTGAACGCAGGCACGTATGCACATGCACACTCACAAATGCATGTTTGCAGGCAGCTAAAGAAAGATATGATCATAACTTCCTTAGCTCTCCTTGCTTGCACATTCCCCCTCAGTCCCCCTCTCCAAACTGCTTCTCTCAGTCTCCTGTATCCTTATCCATCTTTCTCCCGCCCCTTCAGCTTCCATTTTCTTCATTTAGTTCAGTTTATTTTTGACACAGCTACCGAAGAACAGTGAAAAGCTTTTGTTTGTGTGCTATCCAGTCTAAGTAAAGATTATACATGACCACAATTAGGCCATCCACAGTGTACAGATACAGGATAAAGGGTACAACATTTAGTGCAAAAATGTAACATCGAAGTCCGATAAAGTCTGATTATTGATCATTCAAAAGTCTCCAATAAGGTAGATGGGAGCTCAGGATCGCACTCCAGGTGGCGAGAGGACTGTTCAGTTGCCTAGATGCATATCCTCAGCATCCTCTTCCTTAACAAGACCTCCCCCTCAGCTCCTTCCACTTCATTCACCTCCTCTCCTTCACTCATTCTTAATCTTGGCACCTCCCCCTTCATTCATTTTCCCCTTCACTCAGCCCTCTCTCGTCTCTAAATCCTTCCCAGATACTCATCCACTCGCCCTGCCCCATCATCATTCCTCCTTTCATACCCACTGCCTCTTACCTCTCTCACCACACAACCTGGGCTAGACCCCCTTCTTCACAGCCCCATTCATGATTGTCTTCTTCCGCTCTCTAATGACCCCCTCCCCCCCAATCGCTGCTCCCCACCCCTCCCCCATGCAACCAGCAACCGGAGTTCTGCGTGGGGAGAGAGCACATTCAGGTGGCGGAGAAGGAATGGATGGGGATGGAAGTAAGAGGGAGGGGGTGAGTGAAGAAGGTGGATGGTAAGAATGGGCTTGAGAAGGTAGGCTGAGTGGGAGAACAAGGTTGAAATAGGTGTGAAAAGGAAGCTGAGAGGGATGGGGGAGTGAAGAGGAAGGAGCAAGCTGAAATGGAGAGAAAGGGGATGGAGTGAAGAGTGAGGGGAAGACTGCTGAGGGATGACGAATGAGGGCGAGGGAGACGAGTGTTGGAGGTGGCTGCTGTGAAGGGAAGGTATTTTAATCTAATGATATACCTCAAATGGGCAAAGATCAAAAATATTCCATTGGGATGGATGATTAAAGTTGGAGAACTTCCCACATCCTTGAGCAGAGGCTGAGGGAAAAGGAGACCATTGTTCATTAGTTACTCAGACTAAAAATGTGTACATGGAACTATGGTTGTAGTTACCATTATAGATTTGTCTCTTACCTCAGAAGAAGCTAGCATATTGTCTGATTAACTTCTACCCCTTTGTGGACATTGGACATTGTCTCTGGTACTGACGTGCTACAACGTTGAAAACTATATTCTGCACACAGTATTTTCCCCTTTGGGCTATCTATTATACTTGAGTTTGAGTTGATTCTATCTATGTACAATTAAGTCAATCATTATCTGATCTGATTGAATAGCCCACCAAACAAAGCTTTCCACTGTACCTTGGCACACGTGACAGTAATAAACCTAAACCTGAAGGTGCTGGGGTGAGTACAACCAGCAGCGTTTAGTGGTCGTAATAAAAGACAAATTTCTCCCCCAGGGTGTTTTAAGTAGTTAAGAATTACTGATATTTAGGTCAAGGTGGTGGGTTTAATCTTCACAATTAGTTTTTAGAAATGTATTGCAGGTTGATAGAAGTAACTGTTAGGCTGAATTTAGTGTGTGGGTTTGCAATGCAATGGACTTTCATGCTGCGTCTTGTGATAAGCTTTTTAATTTACTTTACCAATTGATCCATTATGTATTACATTTTATTTGACTCCGAGGCACACAGTTTAGCAAGCTGGGGTCAGGAGCTTTAAAAATTATGTAAGTTTGTCTGTCAGTAGTCACATGCTGAACTAACCATAACCAGCTGTGAGCATCATGATAGTCCTGGATTTAATTCTTCAATTCCTTATAGACAATGCCTGCAATTATAGTTGAAAAGAGATTGTTCTAACAGTGAAAGACAGTTTTAATACACCACATATAAAGTCACAAAATTACAAACACCACTATGTTTTTGTTTCCAAAATATATTCTTGAAAGCAAGGCATTGTAAATCCAAACGCAAATGCCGTGAGACATCTAACATTTGACGGTCAGAATAAAAACATTTTAAAACAAACACAAAAGTTCAGAGATTAGTTTCCATCTGGGCACAGCTGTCTATGTCATGGTATTTATAGGAAGTTCTGCTGATGACACGGTTACATATCTTTGCTTTGGACTCCCACAACAAAGGATGTCTTTGTAGCATTGTGTTGAATGTTATATTTTGGTAACTGAGAAGTCGTGTTATACTTTAATTTTGCCCAATTCGGTTACATTAGGGATGACCTCAAGTGCGGGTATCCGAGCTTTTGTATTTCCTATCCCATCTATCATACTAGACTGCAGGTTAGCTACACAACTAAAATGGGAAAAAGTGGGAAAAAACATTATCTAAGCACACTGAAAACATCGACTGGTAAAACTGTACAAAGGGAACAACATCCCATTGCATGGTCAGTCTATCTGTCTGTTTACTTTTCCTTCACAGGAAATAAATGTTAAATGGGTTAAAAAGTAACCACAATATCTGATCCTTGATGTAAAACACCAGGTGAGGACAGCAGGACATCAGGAATGCTCATGATGACCAACTTCACTTCACTAGGGCGGCACAGTGGCGCAGGGGTAGAGTCGCTGCCTTACAGTGCTTACACACCAGAGAATCGGATTCAATCCCGACTACGTTCTCCCCGTGACCACATGGGTTTTCTTAGAGATCTTCAGATTCCCCCCACACTCTAAAGACGTACAGGTTTGTAGGTTAATTGGCTTGATATAAATGTAAAAGATTAATTGTCCCTAGTGTGCGTAGGATAGTGTTAAAGTGCGAGGGTCACTGGTCGGTGTGGACTCAGTGGGCCAAAGGGCCTTTTTCTGCATTGTATCTCTAAACTAAACCAAATTAAACTATTCTTTCAACTTGTCCTTTGGAACCTACAGGAAACTGGAAGGCAGTCATCAAAAATATCCCCTTCAACCAATGTACAAGAGATTCAACAAAAATTGTCCAGTGTTTTGTCATGTTTGCTAAATTGCATTCCACTGGAACAAATTGGAAATGTTTGAGTTTGAACTTAGCTTATTGTCACGTGTACCAAGGTACAGTGAACACCTTTTGTTGCGCTCATCCAGTCAGCGGAAAGGCAATCATCATCATCATCGAAAACATCAACGGGCATGGTGCCTTACCATATTATGACAGTGATCGCAACTTCCACGGAAGTGTGGATGACCGTTGGCTCGCTAGGAGCCCGTTCGCCCTTTACATGATACATGTTTACAATACGCCCTTTACATGAGACAATACATGATTACAAATTGGAATATTTTTGCTTTGCAACTAGGGTGATCTTAATGCCAATAATTGTATAATGTATATTTTTACTATTCCACATAACCAGCCTGTCTACCGACTGAAGAACATGGGAATGAACATGTTTTAAATGTATTTACTTTCAGCACAGTACGGAATGAGCACTTAAAAGGTGAAGCATTGTTTTCTCTTAACCATTAATTGAAAAAATTTAAAAACACATTAAACCATTATTTTGCCTCATTACAATGCAACCACAAATTACCTATTTGATATAGTAAATGGCTGTGCCTGAAAAACAAACTAATGGAAACAGATTTTTGGAGTAAAGTTGCATCTTTTGATTCCTTTCAATGTCATCTTCAAAAATGATGGACGTTTAAACTTGTCCCTCATTTGTCAGGTAAAGTTTATCTCCTCTGATGCTCAAACGAGCCTCTGCCATTTATTTTCCATATTATGAGGTATGCTATCCCACTATGACTTCCTACATGTAGAATATGGTGATTGGGGATTTTTGGCAAGCAATGTCAGGTACTGCAAATCATGTCTGAAAGTGATGACAGACAGTCTCCAGACAGTGTACAGAAGGATGACATCAGTGGCGCCAGAAACACAATTTATGGTGTGCAATTGTCTATGTTCATTTGTATCTTTTTGAAACAAAATTTGTGCATTTAATGATTTATTTTGTTGCTTGTTACAGCTTGTGCACAGAAAATAAATCTCAACCACAGGGCAGTAATGAACTAACCTGTCAGTAAAATAATTAATTGCATAAGCTCCCAGAGAAACGGAAAAGATACAATCCAAACCAAAGGTATATTGGGAATACAAGGAAGCTGTGCCCAAGGGTGCCATTTGACCACAAATACCTGTTGGAGGCTCAGATCTACTTTGAGCTCTATAGAGTTTGCAGACCTGAGTTGTACTGCCAGCTCTGCATCATTATTTGGCCACCCACTAAATTATATGTAGGTTAAATTTTGAAGGGAGTCAGGATGAAAGTGTTGTTTCTTCCAGTAGTACGAAGGAGAGAAATAAACCAGAAGCAATACTCTGAATTATCTACTGGTTTTGTGCAGATGGTGTGAAGACAATGTGGTGATCTTACCATATTGATGTAGTTGCCCACAAATTGCTTTCATGCTTGACTAGGAATTGCATAAAAACAACATTTATCATGGTGAAATGGTCTTTGAAACAAATCAATGCTGTGCATTCAGTATCCTTTTGGAAATTAAATTGCTGATGTAATGAACATATTAATACATCAATACATTTCTATTTCTATACACCTGCAACATGAAGATTAGAGAACCAGGGAACTGCAGATACTGGAAATCCCTGCTGTACGTTTTGAATAAAGGACATCATTTGCAGTCCTCCGGTCATCCAGTACTTCACCCGTGACTAACACAGATGCAAAAATGCCTAAATGTTGTAACGGGGAACTGTAGATGCTAGTTTACAAGAAAAGAACACAACGTTCTGGAGTAACTCAACAGGTCAGGCAGCATTTTGGGAGAACATGGATAGGTGACATTTTGGACCAGGACCCTTCTTCAGACAGGTTGTGTGGGGGAGGGGGGAGTGCAAAAAAGGAGGGGCAGCACAAACTCTGGCAGATTATAGATTAATGCAGGTGGGGGGGGAGGGGGGGGGTAATAGGCTAATGGTTATGAACATTTAAAATAAATTTGTTAATGTTATTTAACAAATAGCAGCACAATTGGTAAATCAATCTTTTCCATCGTGTACCAAGAGCATAATGGAACCCACAGTCACAACTGCCTTGTAGGATAGATGATATCTCAAAACTGTGACGTACAAAATCGCAGCATTCTAATGAAGTAAGTAATATTGGAACACTAATGATGGAAAAGTAAACTATAGATGCATTTATAAATTTCAACAATGAAGACACCTATGTCTTGTAGTAGGTGATTGCCAAAGGGGCAATATGTAGGAAGTACGTGGGAATAAATTATTGGGTGACATAAAAGGTAAGCCAATCTTTTAGAAACATAAATAATAAAAAGACTGTCAAAGGAAGTTAGGGGTAAAGAGAATTTTCTTCTTCAGGCAGGAGGGAATAACTGAGATACAAAACAAATATTTTGCATCGGTTTAGACACAAAATGCTGGAGTAACTCAGCGGGACAGGCAGCATCTCTGGAGAGAAGGAACGGGTGATGTTTCGGGTCGAGACCCGTCTGCATCAGTTTCACAGGGTGTTGTTGATGTTACAGAGAGAAATAAATACTTGAAGGGAAAAAGCCTTGGGAACAGGATGAGAAGTGACCAGGGGTTTACAAATGCATAATGCGAGTATTCTATTCTATTTTGTATTGTTCTGTCATACCATGTTCCTTTGATAATTATCTACTAATGGCCTGTGATAATGGCACAAATTGCATATAATCCGAATCTAATCGTCAATCTCAATTAGAGAAGACACGGTATGATTAGTGTGGGAAATGACAAAATGACAAAATAGTACATATTAGTGCCCAACTGAAAAGGTGGCATTGAGGAAGTTTTGTTTGAACAATATAGCACTTGATCCAGCCTCCAATCTCGGAATTAAAATGTCAGTTTCTGAATCATTATCTCCACTTCACTTCCTGAATTCCCAAATTACCAACAGATCTTTTTGGACTCCAATAATGGACATCACCATTCTTTCATATATTTTGTTATGACTTATTTTTTTCCTTCACAAATCAGACAGCTTCATGCAGTGTTTACTGAATGCCTGGCCTAACATGGTTTTAGAAATAAGAGTCCATTGAGTCCACAGGGGCAATTCATTACAAATAAATGAGGGTCAATGGAAAGGTCAACACTGCCAGGGATCAGGATACTCATATGTTAATTAAACCAAACAGGATACAGAACAAAAACTAAAATTAATAACAGTGATTTTTTTTCACTTAAGTTTGTTACTGTTGAGTTTAGCAAGTTGGTAAAAGATTTGGAAAACTTGCTGGAAAAGATAATTTCCAAATCTGTGCTGATGAACAAAATCATAATGATGTTTTTTTTGTCTCCTTAAAGTGCTCCTGGTGTTATTTTCATTTGCAATCATTAGTAAGTGCATATGTTACTTAATCTCTATTCAGCAAATCATTGATTACTATTAAATAACATTTGTTTGTCCAATATATAGCCGGAATTTTAAATTCATTATGTAGAGATTTATAAGGAAGAGCTAATCTTAAGGTTCAGGATGTACAATAAGTGCATTTCTTAGTTTTTTCTATTCATTAGAGAATATAACATTGTGAGATTATCCTTGTAAATCAAAATCTTTACCCTTTGGCAAATACAGTTGAATTTAAACTACAAATATAATTTGAGCATAGACACACTGAAAGAAACAGCACAGCACAGGTCGTTCAAGAAGGAACTGCAGATGCTGGAAGATCGAAGGTACACAAAATGGCTGGAGAAACTCAGCGGATGCAGCATCATCTATGGAGCGAAGGAAATAGGCGATGTTTCGGGCCGAAACCCTTCTTCAGACTGATGGCGACGTTTCGGGCCGAAACCCTTCTTCAGACTGACAGCACAGGTCATTCAGCCTTCATTGTTCCATTTGTTCAACTGCATCACTGACACTTCCGATTTAACCTTCTCCTTCTCAAATTGCAGATTAAAACTAATCATATTATGAGCACTACCTCCAAGCGGTTCCTTTACCTCGAGTTCTCTTATCATATCTGGTTCATTGGACAACACTAAATCCAGAATTGCCTTTTCTCTGGTCGGCTCCATTACAAGCTGCTCTAAGAATCCATCTCGGAGGCATTCTACAAACTCTCTTTCTTGGGGTCCTGAACCAACCTGATTTTCCCAGTCTACCTGCATATTGAAATCCCCCATCACCACAGTGGCATTACCTTTGTTACATGCCAGTTTTAACTCCTGCTGCAACTTACACCCTACATCCGGGCTACTATTTGGGGGTCTGTAGATAACACCAATTAGTGTCTTCTTGCCTTTACAATTCCTCAACTCAATCCACAGTGACTCTACCTCGTCAGTCCCTATGTCTTCCCTCGCAAGGGACTGAATTCCATCCCTCACCAGCAGAGCTACCCCCCCTCCTCTGCCCACCTGCCTGTCCTTTCTATAGGATGTATAACCCTGAATATTAAGTTCCCAGGCCCGATTCTGGGGTCATTAACTATACCTTTACTCTCTTTCCCTTTAACTCCGTCCTTGACTATCCCATTTGACACCCCACCCCCCTTATTCAGTTTAAAACCACCTGTTTAGCAGTGGCAAACCTGCCTGCCAGAATGCTGGTCCCCCACCTGTTAAGGTGCAATCCGTCCCTTTTGTATAGTTCCCCCTTACTCCAAAACAGAATCTAAGAATCTAAATCCCTGCCCCGTGCACCAGTTCCTCAGCCACACATTTAGGTCCCGTATCTCCCTGTTCCTGCTCTCGCCAACACGAGGAACCGGAAGCAAACCGGAGATAACCACCCTGGAGGTCCTGCTTTTCACCATTTTTCCGAGCTCTCTAAAGTCACGCTGCAGAATATTCATCCCCTTCTTTCCGACATTGTTTATGCCGACATACACTACCACTTCCGGCTGCTCACCTTTGCCCTTGAGGATTTTCTACACTCTGTTCATGACATCCTGGATCCTGTCACCAGGAAGGCAGCACACCATCCTCGAATCCCGTCTGTTCCTGCAGAAACCCCTGTCCGTACCTCTCACAATGGAGTCTCCAACTACAATGGCGTTGCCTGATGTTGGCCTTTTTGGTTTGGGCTCAACAGCCCTTTTTGCTTCGCAAGCCAGTCCGCCGCTCAGTGTGATAACGTCTTCTGTCCCGACAGCTTCTAAGTGGGTGAACCTGTTCACAAGAGGTACAACACCCGGGGACCTTTGCATTCCATGTTTCCCTCCCTTACTCACCGTCATAGAAACATAGAAACATAGAAAATAGGTGCAGGAGTAGGCCATTCGGCCCTTCGAGCCTGCACCGCCATTCGATATAATCATGGCTGAAGGTGTCACCCACCTTCTCTCTTCCAGTACGTTAGGTGTAACAATCTTACTGTAGGACTTGTCGAGGAACGATTCAGTTTCTCGGACGAACCTGAGGTCATCCACTTGCTTCTCCAGTTCCCCAACATGGTCCTTCAGGAGCTGTACCTGGATGCACTTCTCACATTTGTAGCAGCCAGAGGCACCAGCGGTGTCCTTGACCTCCCACATACGGCAAGCATCACACTGAATCAGCTTGCTTGACATCTCCTTTCGTCTCTCCCTTCTGTATAGGGTCTGAAGAAGGGTCTCGACCCGAAACGTCACCTATTCCTTCGCTCCATAGATGCTGCTTCATCCGCTGAGTTTCTCCGGCATTTTTATCTACTTTCAATTTTTCCAGCATCTGCAGTTCCTTCTTGAACATAATTCTTGAACTGTCACTTGACTAAAGTCTTATACATTTGCAACATGACTTCCTGATTTTTATACTCAGTGCCCCACTAATGAAGGCAAGCGTGTCATATGCCTTCATTATAACCGTACCCACTTGTTACCACTATTCAGGACCTCTGTATGGACTTGCACCCCATGATCCGTTTGTACATCAAAGCTGCTAAGGATTTTGCTATTTAGTATGTACTTTCCGCTGACATTTGACGTCGCAAAATGCAACACCGGATGAAACTCCATTTACAATTTCACCACCCAACTGTTCAACTAATCCATTGCATTTCTTGTTGGATACATAAGTTTCAAAGGGTCTCATGGACCTCAATTGCACAATTTCAAAATACCATGGGATTAGTCTAGAGTGCTTGCAGATATTTATCCCACTCAACATCACCAGCACAGATTATCGATATCGCGCAATCACATTGTGCCAAGCCAATGTCAAATTGCTGTTTCTTGGAGCTTGCTGCAAGCAGAATGGCTGCCATGTTTATTACATTATAACCGTGACTACACTTCAAAAGCATTTTATTTCCAAAAGGCATTTGATAAGGTGCCACATAAAAGATGACTATAAAAGGTTGTGGGTATGTTTGGAGGTAATATATCAACATAGATAGAGTAATCACTGACTAACGGAAAACAGAGATTTGGATAAACAGTTCCTTCTCAGATTGGCCACGTGCCACAGGGATTGGTGCAGGCATTTCAACTCTTTATAATCTTTATTAACTTCCTAAATTAAAGGACCGAGCATATCATGTCCACATTTTGATGAAATACAAAACTAGCTGGAAAAGCTTGAGGACAACAAAGAATCGGCAAAACAAGAAATAGAACATAGAATAGTACAGAACAGGAACAGACCCTTTGGTCCACAATTTGCTGCAAACATGATGCTAAGTTAAACAATGTGGGAAGGAATTGCAGATGCTGGTTTAAACGGAAGATAGACACAAAAAGCTAGATTCACTCAGCGGGACATGCAGTATATATAGGTCGGTGGGTGCGCTGCGAGACTGCTGCCCTGCCAGCAGCGTGTTCGTTTTTTGGTATGTCTAGTGTTACAGTAGTTTGGGAGTCTTTTGGTATGTCTTATGTGGGGTGTGGTGGGAAGGGGAAAGGGGGAAACTGCTTTCCTCCGCCTCCTCCACGGAGAGGTGACTTTTTCCATGTCGCCACCCTCGCGGCCTATCCCACATCCTGGATCCTGGCACCGGGGAGGCAGCACACCATCCTCGAATCCCGTCTCTTGCCGCAGAAACCCCTGTCCGTACCTCTCACAATGGAGTCTCCAACTACCACGGCATTGCCTGACGTCGGCCTCTTTGATTTTGGCTCAACAGCACTTTTTGCTTGTCGGTGGGGGCGCTGCAAGCCGGCACCCTGTCAGCAGCGTGTCTGTTTTTTAAAACTTTTTTTGTTTTTTTAGTATGTTTTAATGTATGTTTTTAATGTTCCTCTGTGTGTTTTGTGTGGGGGTGGGGGGGTGAGGGGGAAACCACTTCGGTCGCCTCCTCCACGGAGAGGCGACTTTTTCCAGGTCGCCTCCCCTGTGGCCTAACAACAAGGATCGGTGCGACCTTTCCCGGAGACGCGCCCGGGGCTTCAGCGGCGGGTGCAATGTGGACTCTCGGCGTGGCGTCTATAGCCCGGGATCTCACATTGGGGACCCGGGGAGTAGAAGAAGCTTCCACCGCCGGCCCGCGGCTAACTTCTACCGCGGGCGTGGTGGTGACTTACCATCGCCGGGGATCCCTGCAGAGGAGCTTCGTCTGTCGGCCCTGCAGTCTGCGGTGCTTCTGGCTGCGGCGTGAACTTTAAATCTTCGACCGCCGGCCTGAAGACGCGGTCTCCGGTGGGGAAGAGCCGTTCCTGGACTTACCTTGACTTTTACCTTGTCCTTTTGCCATCTGGACACCCGCAGCGACGGCTGCGGAGGGTTGAGGTCCTGACCACGGGGGAAAATGGAGGAGGACTGGCCAATTTCTGTGCCTTCCACCACAGTGATGAATGCTGTGGTAGATGTTTGTGTTAAATTTTTATTGTGTTTGTGTGTTCTTTATCATTGTACCGCTGCTGACAAATTCATTTCACTTGCACTTTATGTGCAATGTGACGAATAAAACTGATTGATTGATTGATTGAAGCCAGTGCGCCGCTCAGTGCGTTAACATCTTCTGTCCCGACAGCTTCTAAGGGGGTGAACCTGTTCACAAGAGGTAACACACCCGGGGACCTTTGCATTCCATGTTTCCTTCCATTTCTCACCGTCACCCACCTTCCCTCTTCCAGTACCTTAGGTGTAACAATCTTGCTGTAGTACTCGTCGAGGAACGACTCAGCTTCTCGGACGAACCTGAGGTTATCCACTTGCTTCTCCAGTTCCCCAACACAGTCCTTCAGGAGCTGTACCTGGATGCACTTCTCACATTTGTAGCAGCCAGAGGCACCAGCGGTGTCCTTGACCTCCCACATATTGCAAGCATCGCACGGAATCAGCTTGCTTGACATCTCCTTCTTTCGCTTCTCCCTGTCCAGCATCTTGCGTAGCCTCCTCTCCTCAGACTCCTCAGACTCCTCGCTGTTGTCAGTAAACTCACTCACCAACCCATCTAAATTTACATCCGCTTTATTAAAATATGTGTGTGAAATGAGTGGATAATAAAATTATGGAGTATAGTATTGTGAACTATAAGAATGTCCACTCCAGTAGGATGACTTGAAAAGAACAATATTTTTTAAATGGAAAAAGAGATCTGAGTGTTGTCATACACAAATTACTAACTGTGAGCATACAGTTACAGAAAGCAATGAGGAAGGCAATTAGAATGTTGGGCTTTATTAAAAAGGCAATGGAATATACATTTAAGGAAATCTTGTAACTTCTGTGCGGCGTGCGCATACTTGAAGTACTGAACAACTTTTGTTAACATATTTAAAAAGGAATATATTTGCATTGAAGGTTCAGAGAAGGTGAGGTAGAGAAAGAGGGGTGGGAGGGGGAGGGGGGATGGGGGCATTTGTTGCAGTTTACCTAAAATTGGAGATTTAATGTTCACACATTAACATGTTATCCAAAGCTATGCCAGCAGAATATAATGGACAAAAATGTCCATTGGGACCATTACATTGACCTCCCTTGTCTCGCATTACAGCCTGATACATCTCACCAGAACCTGGCCCACCTTTGTGTGACTCAAAACATCTAGTACTTCCTCCTTCCTAATGGAAACATTCTCTGGAACATCACGGTGACGGCACGGGTGCGCAGCGGTAGAGTTGCTGCCTTCGCTTGCAGCACTGGAGACCCGGGTTCGATCCCAATTACGGGTGCTTGTCTGTACGGAGTTTGTACTCTCTCTCCGTGATCACGTGGGTTTTCTCCGAGATCTTCGGTTTCCTCCCATACTCCGAAGACATACAGGTATGTAGGTTAATTTGCTTGGTTTATGTGTAAATTGTCCCTAGTGTGAGTAGAATAGTTTAATGTCGCTGGTCTATGTGGACTCGGTGGGCCGAAGAGCCTGTTTCCACGCTGTATCCTTAAACTAAAAAAATCTGAAAATCACTGTTCCCGCAATCAGAACTCCTCAAATGTTGGTGGATCTGTGGCTGCAGCATTCAGAAGATGTTAGGCAAAAGTAATGAAGCTCAATAACAAAGGAAGAGAAATCCACGAAGAGTTATTCCTTACTTGGAAGTATGTGATTTGCTCTGACATGCTTGTACAGAATATTCCTTCAAATCCCCAAAACTACGAGCTTTACAAGGCGATGTTAAGTAACGTACCACAAATTCCTCAAATTGGGCTTTTTCTCATGCACAGATTTTGTTGAGTCCAGGCAGGCTAATAAAAGGAACTTGGACTACAAATACACTACTCAGAAAACTAGCATAGCAGTTTAGTTAAGACATTGGAGATGAAAAAGAAGCTTAGGTTTAGGGTTCATTTCTTGATCATAGAATTGAAAGGGAGGAAAGTTACTTATAATTTGAAAGTCAAATCACACTTGGAAAATCTTGCTCATTTCTGGTCATCATATCGTAAAGAGAATACAAAGGAGATGGATCAGAAATTATTTACCAGCATGTTGCCAGAAATGCAAGGCAGCACTTGTCATGAAGGAATTAAAAGAATGAATCTATAACCATATAACCATATAACAATTACAGCACAGAAACAGGCCAACTCGGCCCTTCTAGTCCGTGCCGAACACTTATTCTCCCCTAGTCCCATCTACCTGCACTCAGACCATAACCCTCCATTCTTTTCCCATCCATATACCTATCCAATTTATTTTTAAATGATAAAATCGAATCTCTTTGCTTATGGGGGGAAATAAGGATGAGGGGTGACCCATTAGTGATGATTAAAATTATGTATAGAATTGTTAGAGTAACATTTGTGCAGAATGCAAATAAATAAGAATCAGAATGAGGGCGGCTTGGTGGCGTAAATTTTAGAGCTACAGGTGCACAACCTTTTATCCGAAGATCCAAATAACGAAAACCTCCGAATAGCGACATTTTTTCGGTCCTTGAAAACGTTCACAGAGGGCGGCCCGCAGAGGTGACAGCGGAACCTCCGGTCGGTCCTCGAAGAAAGGGGAACTAAATCCCCATCCATAAAAGAGAAGGTGAGGGTATATTGCGCGGGAGGGTTAATAATTGACAATATGCTGCTACCTGCCAGCTGAGTTAAAAAGTTCCCACGGTAGACACGATACACAGTGTATCGTGAGTCTTGCGTGGGAACTTTTTAACTCAGCGTGCAGGCAGCAGTAGATTGTCGCTCCCTTCAGTTTCACCCCACCTGCACCCCTCTGCTTCCCGCCCATGTGTGTGACCCCTTCCCTCCCCTCTCCAGCTCCCCGCTCATTGCACCGGCGCAGGGGCTTTGTACTGTCTTCACGTCGCGATGCTAGCAGCACAGTGCCAGTCACCGGAGACGTCAGGACCAACGGAATACCGACCCCCAGGCCCACTGCAAGCACGGAGATCCCAGATCAGCAACTCCAGCCCAGCCCCGTTCCAACTCCAGAGGAACATGCTCCCCGTATGGGCAGAAGCTGATGGTGTGCAAGGGGTACGTCTTGTTCTTGGGGTCGCGCAGTCGGGCTATGGGCGAACTGCCACTTGCCGCCATAGCGGCCCATCGGGGAGCGGATTCCTCTGGAGTTGGAGGGGGTATTGTGCTGTTTGATCGCCCCCTACTATTCCAGGGACAGGGAGACAGGACATTCACCGAGGGCGGCCCGCAGAGGTGACAGCGGATCGGTCCTCGAAGAAAGGGGAACTAAATCCCCACCCACACCCCTCTGCTCCCCGGCCATGTGTGTGACCCCATCCCTCCCCTCTCCAGCTCCCCGCTCATTGCACCGGCGCGGGGGCTTTGTACTGTCATCACGTTGGCGATGGCAGCAGGCCAGTGCAGTCACCGGAGACGTCAGGACCAATTGGACGTCGACCACCAGGCCCACCGCAAGCACGGAGAACCCAGAGACCCACAGCCAACAGCAGCCCAGCCCCGCTCCAACTACAGAGGAACCTGGGTTGCGGATGACGGGGCGCAGCTCGGGGCATCGTAGGGGCCCATCGGGGAGCGGGTTCCTGTTGGTCCTGACGTCTCCGGCCACCTGCTATCCTCCGGGAACTGTACCGCCCTTGCAGGAGAGTGTGGTTGTTTGCAGTTGCAGAGGGAGGGGGCAAGGGCGGTACAGTTCCCAGTCTCAGCTCCAGTCCACGGGGGTGGCCGGAGACGTCAGGACCAACGGGACAGCGACCCCCAGGCCCACTGCAAGCACGGAGATCCCAGAGACCCACAGCCAGCAGCAACTCCAGCCCAGCCCCGCTCCAACTCCAGAGGAACACGTAGGGGCAGAAGCTGATGGTGTGCAAGGTGTTCTTGGGGTGGCGCAGCTCAGGCTGTGGGCAAACTGCCACTTGTCGCCGTAGCGGCCCATCGGGGAGCGGATTCCTCTGGAGTTGGAGGGGGAGGGGGGTATTGTGCTGTTTGATCGCCCCCTGCTATCCCAGGGACAGGGAGACACAGCGGCTTTTTAGACTGGTGGGCAATCACTTCCAAAGTTCTGCCCACACAGTCAGTACACCTCTCCTACACTGCAATTCATACAAACATTTATTCTGCAAGAAAAAACGACATTGAAGACTCAAACTCGCGACCGAGTAACTGCCGGGATCAAGGCGCAAACTCGCGACCTTGCGGATATGAGCCGAACACTCTACCACTGAGCCAGCCATTAAAATCTATGCTAAAAAATTTCCATTCCGAAGACCGACAAATTCTGAATTACGAAAAGTGGCTGGTCCCAAGGCTTTCGGATAAAAGGTTGTGCACCTGTACTGCCTTACAGCGCCAGAGACCCGGGTTTGATCCTGACCACAGGAGCTGTCTGTACAGAGTTTATTCGTTTTCCCCGTGACCGGTGTGGGTTTTCTCCGAGATCTAGTTTCCTTGCACACTCCAAAGGCGTGCAGGTTTGTAGGTTATTTGGCTTGTTGTAAATGTAAAATTACCCCGAGTGCGTGTAAGGTTGTGTTAATGTGCGTGGGTCACTGGTCGGTGCAGACTTGGTGGACCGAAGGGCCTGTTCCCGCACTGTATCTCTAAAACTAAAAAATGTAATCTAAAATTAAACATTGTGAAATTCAAAATTACACATTTGGAAAAAACATATTTATCTCAAAAGCATTGAGAATGTAGAAGTTGCTCCTAGGGCTAGGGTTAGGGGTGTGGGGTGTGGGGGTGATGTGTGGTTGATGTAAAAAGTACAGATGTATTTAAATGAGTCTGGACAAACTGAAGAGGGAGAAGGGAATGGAAGAATTTGCTGATAAATTTAAATGAGGAAGAGGAGAAGGGGCTCAACTGCATCATGGGCTTGTGTAGGAAGGAGCCACAGCTGCTGGTTTACACCGAAGATGGACACAAAATGCTGGAGTAAGTCAAAGGGACAGGCAGCATCTCTGTATAAAAGGAATGGGTGATGTTTCGGGTTGAGACCCTTCTTCAGACTGTTTGCATCATGGACTCGGGCTAATGGTCTATTTCTGTGTGCTAGTCAATTGGAATATAATTTCAAGAAAAAAAAAATGGAATGAAAACATAACTGAGTACTTCTTGACTAATTATTTTGAAACCATAAAATGTAAAACAGCTGTTCTGGAAATAGAGACATCCAATATGCATATGGTTATTATGATCTTCTTTGGAGACTAAATTCCTTTAAACCTAAACATTTACTTTAGATCTCCACCCCTAATACCAAGTGATAAACATTTCTTCCTTTGTGTTTATCAGTATTTGATTAATCGTTGGCAGTTCAGAGTGGACTTTGGGTTTCACACGATAAGTTTTCTGGGTTAATTCTTCCAGAGGAAACAGCATTGTTAAAAAAAAAAAGCATACTTGCAGCCTGTCATGCATCAAAACTAAATGTTAGTGCACATGATGAACAAGACTCCTGTCTGCAGGAAGATGGATGAACAAGTTTTTCATATATTGTAGTGTTGCAATTCAAGTCATGCAGCCGGCTATAAACATCAGGCATGTTGCCAATGATTAATGTAATCTGAATGCTGTCTGAATAATGTAACTGATCCATACTAAATTGATAGAGATATGAAATGCTGGAGGAACTAAGCGGATCAGGCAGCACCTATCGAGGGAATGGACAGTGACATTTCAGGTTGCAAGCTACTTTATCAGTCTAAAGAAGTCCAGACCCAAAACATTGTCTGTCCATTCCCTCCGCGGATGCTGAAGGGATGAACTGCAGATGCGGGTTTTAAACCAAAGATCGACACAAAAAGCTGGAGTAACTCAGAGGGTCAGGCAGTAGCTCTGGAGAAAAGGAATAGGTGACGCCACCTATTCCTTTCCTCCAGAGATGTTGCCTGAACCCTTGAGTTACTCCAGCTTTTTGGGTCTACCCTCCACAGATACTGCTGAGTTTCTCGAGCACTTTATGTTTTGATCAAGATTCCAGCATCTGCAGTTTCCTTAGTCTTTAAATTGAGAGTGTATCGTTTTTGCTTAATTATGGTTGATTTTAACCTGGTAAATATATGTTTGCATGCATGCATGTTTGTGTGTGCATGTGTTTGCTAGTGTAGAGCTACATAGATTGATAGTTTTACTGACATTGAGCAAGACCCCACTCACCAAGGAGGAAGAAAGTCTCCTGCTGTATAAATTATCTCACATTTTATTCCTTGTTTGATCTGAAGGCCCAGAATGTGCAAGAGTCTGTGGCTGGATCAATGTGATAAAGAACAGCATTTACTGTGAAATCACTGAACCGCATTCACTTATATTTTTTAAAAGACGGTTATTTAACATTCTTGTATGGTCTGACTTCCAGATTCAACAATATGACTGAATCTCAGTTCCCCTCTGTGGAAATTAACTGGTTACTTAGTTCCAGGGTGACAAGGGATGGGCAGTGTTTGCTAGTCTTAAACATAGAACAGCACTGTGCAGGAAGAAGCCTTTTGGTCCATAATGCCCAGGTAAACTAATCTCCTCTGCATGCAGTTCCTTGTTCTATTCAATCAGATGACCTCATTCTCTGTTCCATGTGATCCATATCCCTCTATTCTTGCATATTCATGTGCCTGTCTAAAAGCCTCTTAAAAACGCCACTAATGCCACCAAAGACACTAAAGATTTGTTTTTAAATGAATGTAGAGAGCGCCAGACAACTTTAACCACTGGTTAATATTCAGAGCTGTCTCCAGCTAATACTGCTGGGAATGATACAAGGCTCGTGACCCGAACCTGGAATTCATATAGGAGCCAGTATTGTTGGGAATGGACTTTGGAACAAGAGGCAAAACCAGTGTTAGTTCGAAGATGGAAAGAATTGTGACAGGGTTGCTTAACAGTAATAAAGAATTTTACAACAAAAATAATTCCCCCTATAGCATTTTACATTGGCAAACACAAACTGTAATATCTGTAGCAATTTAAAAACAAATTCCAGCAACTTACTGTCAGGTTTATAATGACTTAAATGGGGCGCTGATGGTGAGACTTAGAAGAAGATAGGATTCTGGACAGAAAAAACATCTCAGGCCATTGTTGAAAGAACAATTATGGAGATAGACACCTTTTAGTTGTTTAGTATATATAATGGGATTGTGGGCTCAGAAATGAAGCCCAGAGAATGCTTTCCTTAAGGGCCTGTCCCAGTTGGCCATCATTTGTGGCTCATTTACGCGTCATATGTAAAATAGTTCGACATGTCTTTACGCACGACGTCGCTTGCAAATCACGCATCATCATGCCGTCTGGTGTGCGTGACGTCATTAGAATACCCCGTGGCGAGCGGCAACGCATGGTTATGTACGGTGACGTAACCATGCGTCACCACGCGATACACGTGAGACGTCGAGATGCAGCGTACGACGCCAATGCGTCAGCGTACGTACCCAATGAGTCAGCGTGCGTGCACGATACGTCACGCAGGTCGCGCGCGATGATTTCGTTTGGCACGAAATCCTGGAGCGCTGTGCTATACCGTGCGCAACTCCACACTCCTCCACGCTCCATGCGCCCGTCCAGCGCTACACACGCTACCCGTGCATCACAACGCGTCAACCTATTTTACATATGATGCATAAATGAGGCGCAAATGACGGCCAAGTGGGACAGAACCTTTACTTTCCTGATTAATTAATTGTTTCTTCCAGTCATGTTCTTCAGCTTACCTGAGAGCGCATGCAGTTCTTTGTTCTACTCAATCAGATGACCTAATTCTCTGTTCCTCTTGAGATGTATCTGACCAGCAGGTTCAAGGATAGCTTCTTCCCAACAATCATCAGGCTCTTGTACACTGCACAACATTAACCTCAACTATGAACTGGACTGTCATGGTTGCACCAGGGACATTATTTATGTTGCAATAGGTTTGTGCTTATTGATTTTTTATTTATTATCTATGCACATTGCAGTTAAGGCCTATTATATTGCTATATGGGGAATTTCATGTCCCATTGCCAGTACAAATGACAATTAAACATTCTTGCTCTTAAATCTTGAACAATTGATTTTCAGTCACAAGGGTTGCCTCCTGCTGCAGCAATTTTTTTAAAGCTGAAATTTATTTTTTAAATCTAAAGTTGCTGCTTATCTCCCCGTCTCATACATCAAATTGATTTCTGGTATCTATGGACATCTATTTAGAAACATAGAAACTTAGAAACATAAAAAATAGGTGCAGGAGTAGGCCATTCGAATCTTCGAGCAAGCATCGCCATTCAATATGATCATGGCTGATCATCCAAAATCAGTACCCCGTTCTCGCTTTTCCCCCATATATCTTGATTCCCACAGCCCAAAGTGCTAAATCTAACTCTCTCTTGAAAACATCAGTGAATTGGCCTCCATTGCCTTCTATGGCAGAGAATTCCACAGATTTACAACTATCTGGGTGAAAAAGATTTTCCTCATCTCAGTCCTAAATGGCCTACCCCTTATTCTTAAACTGGGATCCCTGGTTCTGGACTCCCCCAATATTGGGAACATTTTTTCTGCATCTACCCTGTCCAATCCTCTAAGAATTTTATATGTTTCTATAAGATACCCTCTCATCCTTCTAAATTCCAATGAATACAAGCCCAGTCGACCCATTCTTTCGTCATACGTCAGTTCCGCTATTCCGGAAATTAACCTGGTGAACCTACGCTGCACTCCCTCAATAGCAATAATGTCCTTCTTCAAATTAGGAGACCAAAATAGCACACAATACTCCAGGTGCGGTCTCATCAGGGGCCTGTACAACTGCAGTAGGACCTGCTTGCTCCTAAACTCAAATCCTCTCGCAATGAAGGCCAACATGCCATGGGCTTTTTACACTGCCTGCTGTACCTGCATGTGACTGATGTTACTATCAGTGACTGATGTACAAGCACACCCAGGTCTTGTTGCACCTCCCCTTCTTCTAATCTGACACCATACAGATAATAATCTGCCTTCCTCTTCTTGCCACCAAAGTGGATAACCTCATATTTATCCACATATAACCTCACATTTATCCACATTTAAATGCCATGTGGTGGTGCATGAATGAATCTCATCAGCAAAAGCCTACTAAGTCAACAAACTTTTGAGGTAATCAATGTATGAAAAGCCTAGCGCCCCTAGCAGTCTACGGTATAAGAATACTGCTGGGAAACCAAGGCATCCAACACATGCCACTGTTTCCAAATATATCAGATTGGATTGTGTTGACACCAATACTTAGCCTGCCAGATCAAAGTTTTAAAAATCCTTTTCAAACAATGAGCACTTCTAATAAAATAAGACTCCATGGTATTGCACTAAACAATTGCTGTAGTATCAAGAGAAGCATGGAACATCACGTATTCATGTTCTCCAGAGACGCTGCCTGACCTGCTGAGTTACTCCAGCACTTTATGTTCCTTTGATGTATTTTCAAGCTCCATTCTGGAGTACAATGCTGCATCTATCCATCATTGAGTGAATGAGTTTACTCCCAAGTTCATTCACAATAGCTATACAATCATATTTCTCAGGTTAATTTGAGCGCAATACAACTTTGTGTTCTTGAATTCATAGAATTCTTCATTGTTAACATTAGAAATTGTACAATTGATGATAATATCCTGATGATACAATTCCAGTTTCTGCATTAAAGTTTGATGGTTGGCTAATTCTGAGTAACTGACCCAAAATTATCCCAAGACAAGATCATATAGAATTTCCTTTGAAATGCAATTGTTTAAAAAAAACATAACCACTGATTTACTTTTCACTGGATCAAAGAAACATTTTAAAATTATACTCGTTTGCAGCTGGTGAGATTTTTATATAGCTATCCATTAATTAGCCTGATCCTTACAATACATTAATTGCAACTAATCATTATGAAAACACAGCACAATTTTTTGACAGTCCCTCCACCCCCTCTTCTGTTAATTTATGCGAAGCATTACTGCGAAAGCCTCATAGAGAGAAAATATATTAAAATAAAATGGGTAAGACTCAAATACAGCTGAATTTGTTTATAATTGGCAAGTTAAACCATGGTTATCTTCGTCATTAACAGTCCTTTGGGAGTTTTCTGGATGGATCAAGCTCTTACAGTATAAACAGCACACTTACTGAACAGCTAAACCCCTTTCATGTAGAAACAAAGAACTGCCGATGCGGGTTTATGCCAAAGATGGACATAAAGTGCTGATGTAACTCAACGGGTCAGGTAGCCTCTCTGGAGAGAAAGGATGGGTGATGTTTTGGGTATGGACCCACTTTCATTTAACCCAAGTAGTGCCTTTCCCTTCCTGGTTTGGTGTCTTGTGAGAATTCCTTAAAATGATCACACACTCAGAAAGTTTGATGACATCAGAGCAGCTGAATGCCAGTTACAGCAAACGAGATTAGTAGACATTTTGTACAGCTTTCTTCTATGGCAGCACCACGTGCTTTTAGCATTGGCATAAATCATTCCAAGTGCCTTTGCTTTCCAAAGATGGTAAAATCCTGGTTTATGTGTTTTAAAGCTGTAATTTATCCATGGTTGGGGCAGCATGGTGGCACAGCGGTAGAGGTACTGCCTTACAGGGCTGCTGTCTGTATCGAGTTTGTACGTTCTCCCCGTGACCTGCGTGGGTTTTCTCCGGGATCTCTGGTGTCCTCCCACACTCCAAAGACCTAGAGGTTTGAAGGTTAATTGACATGATATAATTGTAAGTTGTCCCTAGTGTGTGTAGGATAGAGTTAGTGTGTGGGGATTGCTGATCTGAGTGGTCTCAGTGGGCCGAAGGGCCTGTTTCCTCTCTGTATCACTAAACTAAACTAAACTAAATTTATACCTATCTTCTTGCTTCACTGAAGCCAATGCTCTGATCTGAGTGCTATTGGAGGAATTTGGGGACATAGTTGAAATCTGACAGCTGGCAGAATTATTTTGCTTAGAGTCCTGGGAGCACGCATTTAAATTCACCACAGAGCTCACATTGATGGTACAAATGATTTTTATAATAGACACAATGGAAATTTCTGGAAAGATTTTAGATGATCAGCCATGATCATATTGAATGGTGGTGCTCGCACGAAGGGCCAAATGGCCTACACCTGCACCTATTTTTCTATGTTTCTATAACTGCATGGTACAGATTTATATAGTTCTCTCAAGATAAATATTCCCAGAATTGATATGTACAGAGTGATTTTTTTTAGACGTTAAGATTGAATTTTGGAATTTAAGCCATTATTATGCAATGGATAATGACTGTAAAACTGACACACATTTTTGCAGCACAGATGAATAAGTTTATAAGTACATTGATGTAAATCCCAGTTTGGTAAGAAAAGATGGTCTGCTGCAAATCCAATTAAAAGTTTTCAGTTTCAGTTTCAGTTTATTGTCACGTCTACCGAGGTACAGTGAAAAGCTTTTGTTGTGTGCTAACCAGTCAGCAAAAGACAATACATGATTATAATTGAGCCATACACAGTGTACAGCTACATGATAAGGGAATAATGTTTACTGCAGGATAGAGCCAGCAGAGCGTAATCAAATATAGTCCGAGGGTCACCAATGAGGTAGATAGATTGAGATTAATGGAGTGAAAAATGTATCAAATGCCTGCAATTGTAGCTTGCTCTGCTCTATAATTTTCTTGAAATAAATTTTTTGACAAAAGGTCCCAGACCTGAAATGTTAAAGGGCCTGTCCCACTTGGGCGATTTTTCAGCGGACTGCCGGCGACTGTCAAGTTCGCTGAAAAACTGGGAAATGGAACAGCGAATGTGTCAGAGTGGAACACACACAAACACACACACACACACATCGCAAAGGCGGGGGGGGAAAGGAAAGCGGGGGAACGCTGTCTGAAATTCACACGGTGCAAAGCCAAGGTGTTACAGACACACACCGCGATGAACAAGAAGGTTAAGACGGCTAGCACAGTGTATGGTAAGTCCTTTTAAAGAAGGAGGCGAGAAGGGGAGAGAAGAATGGGGAAAAAGAGGGGGGGAGAAGGGGGGAGGAGGAATGTAGACACTTTTAAGAAGCCAGACAACTTTTAATAAGCCAGAGATACACAGCTGTGAAGTTCAGCGGGCATTTAACATTACCGGTCGGTTCTCCTTGGTTCTGCAAACTCGTGCTTATGTTTTTTCCCCCCCAATGAGCCAATGAAACTACCTACGACTAGCTCGACTACCTATAACTACATGGCGATCCCACTACAACTGCACCTACGACTACAAAAGTATCGATTTTGTCAATGGCGCCCAATTTTTGGTTGCAGAAAATTTTTCAACATGTTGAAAAATTTGTGGCGACCTTACTGAGGCTGCGACTAGGTCCCAGAATTTGGGAACTCGTCGTGACCATGAAAGAGACTCACCAGAGACCCCCAGCCAACATGTGGCAACCATGTGGCGATCATGTGGCAAGCGCAGGCTCTCCTGCATTCACCTAAAAAGTCGCCTATGTGGGACAGGCCCTTTAAGGGTTGTCCCACTGCGGCGACCTAATCCACGAGTTCTGGCAAGTTTGCCCTTGACTCATACTTGCAGCATGGTCAACATGAGGTCCTAGGAGGTCTTTGTAACTCACCTTCATGCTCAAGAGTAGTCCCCGCATACTCGAGGCCTCAGCTAGGTCACGTCGTATTTTTCAACTTGTTGAAAAATGCCCGCGAGTAAAAAAAGGTCACCATGGGAAAAATCTGTACTTTTTTTACTCGTAGGTTTAGTCGAAGTAGGTTGTAGTATGATCGGCATGTTATTTGTAGGTAATTGAGGGTAGTCGAAGGTAATCAAAGGTAGTCGAAGGTAGTCATAGGTAGTCTTCAACATGGTTGAAGGGAGGTCTAAGGAGATCGAAAGAGGTCGTCTACACTCTCCACTATTCAGTGTCCAATTTTCCCGAAGCTAGTCGAAGCTATTCTTCAACATAGTCGAAGGAGGTTGAAGGAGGTTGAAGGAGGTCTTTTACATAGTCGAAGGAGGCCTTCAACATGAAATGTTTTCAAACTCTCCTAAACTCTTCTAAACTCGCCAATTAGGTCGCCGCAGTGGGAAAGCCCCTTTATCGTTTCTCTTTCCACCGATGCTGCCTGACCTGCTGATTGTTTCCAGCATTTTCTGGGGTTTTTTTCTGATTTCCAGAATCTGTAGTTTTTGATTTCCAGAATGTTTCTATGTGTGAAAATTCTTTGCTCAGACAAAACAGTCAATGTTAACTTCCCTTCTTGTCAGCATATTGCCAGTATTGGGTTCAACTGAATTCACGCCACTCCTGATTCTTTCTTTTAGCCATTTAATAAAATGGAATGTAACATTGGACAGAGTGTAAAACCCGTAGGATTGGAAGAAATCCTGCTTTTTTGAGTGTTAGATTGAGATTGAGCCCCTAGAACATGAAAAAGAGTTACTCATAAAATTCTGCAGTGTTTCTTTTTTCTTGGATAAATATGTTATACAGCAAATGCTATAAATATGCTGGCACCAGCAAGGTGAACCTTAGGCAAAGCAAAATATGACCTTGCAAACTGACTCTGAAATAAAGAAGTTTCTGTACTTCTCATTAGGAAAATCTGTGCTTAGAGTCAATCTCAAGATGATTGAAAAAAAAGGTGCAATAGCTTGCTATTTTCTGCAGAACTTTTCCCCTCTTTTGGTAAGTGCAATCATATTTGTTTTAAATTGAGTGAAAACATTTGTCCTTTTCCATGTTGAGCAATTAATAATATAATCATTCTATTGTTTCAGTACATGCAAGAAAAAATAACTACTTGGCAATACACTTGCCCATAACATTTTCCCCACGCAACTAAAGTAGGATAAAGCAATATTGTGAATATATTAATTCTTGTACGTGGATGCTTAAGTACGAAGCAAAGAAGAAGATGATTAGAAGAAGAGAATGTGGCTGTGGCAACCAGGCAGCAATGGATATTTGGTTTTAAAATGATTCTTGGAATATTTGTATCATAGGCAATTATTGGAATTTAATGGCCATGTCTAATGGCTCTTGTTGTGGAGATTGTGGGCTTCCAATATGATCTGCTACAATCAATGCCATGAAAGTGCTCCTCTAATACTGTAGGGCAATACTGTACCCCAACCTGGGGTAAATTTACCCCCAGGGGGTAAATTTGTTGATTCTGTTTTTGTACATTTTTTTCTCATTGACTGACTGTGTTTGGTTCTGGTATACCAGTATCTGTTCATCATTAGTTGTTCATAAATAAGTGAAATAACATTGTTATGTGCTATTAAAGTTGCCAGGGGTAAACGGGACGAAAAAGATTGGGAAGCCCTGCTGCAGGGCAATGACTCCACATTTTGACAATGATTAAATGGCATATATCAATGTTATACAATGTGTATCGGTGGGGAGGGGGGGATTTGATGTGGTGGTTTTTATCATGCACTTGCTACCTTTGTCATCAAGGTAGTGGGTGCCATAGATTTGGGAGAGGTTACTGAAGATGCTTTAGTTGTGCAGCCACTAGCATCTAGAAGACAGTATAACATGGACCGGAGATGGAGAGTGCAAATGGAGAGAGTGTAGGCTTTGGCAGTCAAAAGGTCATACAGCATGGAAACAGGCCCTTCGGACCAACTTTCCCTTGCTGACCAACATGGCCCATCTGCACTAGTCCCACCTGCCTGTATTTGGCCTGTATCCTTCTCAACCATTCCTATCTATGTACCTGACAAATAACTTGTAAATGTTATAATACCTGGCTAAACTATTGCCCCTGGCAGTTCATTCCATATATCCATATGAAAAAGATGCACCTCAAGTTCCTACTAAATCTTTCCCCTCTCACCTTAAACCTGTCCTCTGGTTCTTGATTCCCCTATTCTGGGTAAAATACTCTGTACATATACCCTATCTATTCCCCCTCATGATCTTACATATCCCTATAAGATCACCCCAATCAATGCAACATGGCCAGGTTCTCAGTCTAGCTGGCTCCTGGGTGGCAGAATGCAGCATATTGTTTATAAGAAACTCTATACAGTTAAGATTGGCTGGTTTAACACATTTCAAGTGATACAATGATTTCCATGTATATTTTGGTTTCCTCAGCCTCCCGAATTCCTCATTAATAATTGGGCAAGTAATGATGTTAATGACTTTTAACTGATGCAATTGTGCAAGAATTTTTGCTAGTAAAAGGAGATTTAGAACTTAGCCTATGACTCAGGAAAGTCACAATTTGAGAATTTGCTGCTTACTTCAAAAACTGTGTTAATCGCTGCAGAGTCACTGAGTGAGAAACACTGCTTCAGATTTGATTCTGCAAAAACTGGAGCTAATTTCTTTGCAAATCAAGAGTGTGACCATTGTTGTTCCTTTGTTTCAAAAAGGAAGTAGAGAGAATCCATATGTCAGTGAACATCAGTGGTAGGGAAACCATTGGAAATAATTCTTCAAGATAGGATTTACTCCCATTTGAAAGAGGAAGGGCTAGTTAGGGATATCCAGCAGGTCATGTCTCACTAACTTGATGGAGATCTTTGTGGAGGTGACTAAAGAGATTGATGAAGGTAGGGCATTGGATATGGCATACATGGATTTTAGTCAAGTTTTTGATCAGCTCCCACATGGTAGGCTGATCCAGCAGATTAAGATGTATGGGATTCACAATGACTTGGTCGTATGAATTCAGAATTGGCTTAGTCATCAAAGACTGAGGGTTGTGCTGGAAGTTAGATATTCTGGCTGGATGTATGTGACCAGTGGAGTCCGGCAGGGTTCTGTGCTTGGATCTCTTCTTTGTGCGATATATACAGTATATAAATGATCTAGACAGAAATGTAGATTGGTTGGTGAGATAGTTTACTAATGACACCAAAATTGGAGGAGTTGCAGACAGTGAAGAAGGCTGTCAGAAGATACAGTGGGATATAGATCAGCTGCAGAAATGCAGAGAAATGGATGACGGAGTTTATCCTGAGCAAGTGCGAGGTGTTGCACTTTGGGAGGATGAATATAAGGAGAGAGTATACAGTAACTGGCAAGATTCTTAACTGCATTGATGAGTGAGCGATCATGGAGTCCAAGTTTATTGCTCACTAAAGGTTGCAGCACAAGTAGACAGGGCAGTAAAGAAGGTGGTATGCTTGCCTTCATTGCTGGGAATTGAGTCAGGAAGTTGTAAACACTTAAGAGTTTGGTTAGGCCACATTTGAAGTATAGCATGCAGTTCTTGTTGCTCCATTACACAAAATATGTGGAGTCTTTGGAAAGGGTGCAGTGGAGGTTTACCAGAATGCTGCCTGGATTAGACAGTTTCAGGTACGGGGGGAGGTTGGTTAAAGTTGAATTGTTCTCCCTGCAAAATTGGAATTGGATAGACAGTAAGAACCTTTTTCTCCACGGTGGAAATGTCTAACACTACAGGGCATAGCTATAATGTGAGAGGTGGAAAGTTTAATGGAGATGTGCGGGGCAAGTTTTTTACACAGAGGGTGGTGGGGGCCTGGAAAGCATTGCCAGTGGTGGTGGTGGAGGTAGATACGATAGTGGCGTTGAAGAGCCTTTTGGATAGTCACAAGGAAGTGCAGGGAATAGAGGAATATGGATCGCTTTCAGGCAGATGAGATCAGTTCAGCTAGTAATCAATTTTATAACAAACATGTGGCTGAAGGGCCCGCCCCTGAACTGTAATGTTCTATGTTCTATAAGTGGAGCTTGAGCACAATTCCAGTTTACTGCCCAAATTCCCACAGGCTGTTATATTTTTTAAGAAGAATGCCATAAGCAGCTAGTCTTTGCTTTCCTGGGACTGGATACCTGAAGATTCATTTGACATATATATTTTCCCAATTTCCATTTCAAGGTGTGGGGATTATTGATCCTCTGACATGATTTCATGAAGCAGATAGTTCAAATGATCTCGGAGTTGTTTCGATTCCCTGAGGGGATAGGAGAGCGATTTTATGGAGCAATTTTGTTCCAAGATAAACTTTTCATGTTTCTCTGTTTCTTCCGCCTCTCCCTGGAGATTATTTGGCTGTGAGAGATGGGGTGTTTGGGGAATGGTTGGGGGAGTGCCAGAAAATATTGAGTCATGATGTTTCAACCATCAAGAGTTTGCTGCATTTATTATCCAGCTGTTTCCACCCATGAACTTTGAATGTTTATTTGTATATTTGTACAACATACTTTGTGGTTATTTACCCGTTACATTGGCGACGTTTTCTGAACCCATGGCCTCTATCATCAAGAAGGACAAGGGTAATGGGAGCATGGAAACTTTATCAAGTTTCACACAAGATCGTGATCTAGAGATACATCATTATTTATTTACAGTCACTGGGCCTAAATCCTGAACTCCCCACCCAACTATGGGCAGTGCAGTGGTGCAGTGGTGGAGCTGCTACCTCACAGCACCAGAGACCCCGGTTCAATCCTGTCCAACGGTGCTGTTTGAGCAGAGTTTGTACATTCTCCGTGTGACCACGTTGGTTTACTCTGGGTGCTCCAGTTTCTTCCTACATCCCAAGAATGTGCAGGTTTGTAGGTTAACTGGCCTCTGTAAAATTGTCCTTAGTGTGTAGGGAATCAATAAGAAAGTGGGATAATATAGGACTAATGTGAACGGGTGTTCGGCATAGACTTGGTGGGCTGAAGGGCCTGTTTCCCTGCTGTATCTCGAAAATGAAAAACTATACTGTGGATATTTCTTTAGGAAAGAACTGCAACAATTCATGAAGGGATTCACCATCACATTCATAATGGCAACTAGGGCACATTAATAAATGTTGGCCTTAAACCTCAAGAGCTGACACACCTTTTAAAATCCCCCTTAAGAATCGCAACAGAAAAATTTAAATACTTGGGTATCCAAATTACCAGAAAATATAAATCTTTATTTAATGCAAACTGTATGCCTTTACTAACCAAACTAAATGCGTTGATTAAATTTTGGAAAACACTTCCCTCAGCCCTCAGCATCAAGTCAAGTCAAGTCAACTTTATCTATCACATACGCATAGAAGATGTGCAGTGAAATGAAAGTGGTAATGCCTGCGGATTGTGCAAAAACTACAGAACAGATTAGAAAAGAATCAGTATTTACGTTAGAAAAAAAAAAAAAAATTAAAGACACAACACAACAGTAAATTAGTCATGGTGAAATAAGAGTTTACAGTCCTGATGGCTTGTGGGAAGAAACTCTGTCATCCTCTCTGTTTTCACAGCATGACAGCGGAGGCGTTTGCCTGACCATAGCAGCTGGAACAGTCCGTTGCTGGGGTGGTTTGTCTCCCATAATATTGCTGGCTCTGGATCTGCACCTTCTGATGTATAGGTCCTGCAGGGGGCGAGTGTAGTTCCCATAGTGCGTTCAGCCGAACGCACTACCCTCTGCAGAGCCTTCCTGTCCTGGGCAGAGCAGTTCCCAAACCAGTTTGTGATGCTTTCTACAACCCCAGAGTAGTAGCACTGAAGGATCCTCAGGGAGACTCTGAATTTCCTCAGCTGCCTAAGGTGGTAAAGGCGCTGCCTTGCCTTACTCACCAGTGTGGCAGCGTGTGATGTCCATGTCAGATCCTCTGTGATGTGAACTCCCAGGTATTTAAAGGAGCTCACCCTATCCACAGTAGCCCCATTTATCTCCATTGACGTGTACGTCCTCAGATGTTGTGCCCTTCTAAAGTCCACGATCAGCTCCTTAGTTTTTATGACATTCAAGAGGAGGCTGTTGTCCTGACAACAGAGTGCCAAATCAGCCACCTCCTCCCGGTAGGCCTTCTCATTGTTATCGGAGATCAGGCCCACCACCACAGTGTCATCAGCAAACTTGATGATGGAGTTGGAGCTGAACCTGGCCACACGGTCATGTGTGTACAGGGAGTACAGTGGGGGCTAAGGACGCAGCCCTGGGCGGATCCTGTGTTCAGGGTGAGGGTGTTGGATGTATGTCTTCCCACCTTGACTACCTGGGGCCTGGCAGTGAGAAAGTCGAGGACCCAGGCACACAGGGGGGTGTTGAGCCCCAGTTCCAGCAGGTTCTCAGCAAGTCTGGTGGGGACTATCATATTGAAAGCTGAACTGAAGTCAATGAACAGCATCCTCACATAGCCCCCCTTCTGGCTGTCAAGGTAAGAGAGAGCGGTGTGTAGAACCTGGGAGATTGCATCGTCCCTGGATCTGTTCAGATGGTATGCGAATTGTAGCGGGTCCATGTTGCGAGGGAGAAAGGCACAGATGTGGTTCTTGATCAGCCTCTCGAAGCATTTCATGACCACCGATGTGAGGGCCTCCGGTCGGTAGTCATTCAAGCAAGCTGGAGAGGCATTCTTTGGTACAGATACAATGATGGACCTTTTGAAGCAGGCATTCTAGTGATAAACTCAACAAGTCTGACCTTCCCTTATGTAGATTGGCTATAGCATGTTAGCCAATTAGAATGCTTAGTAATTATAACCCCGCCTAATTATAATATTCATAGTGTAAGATCCTACCCACTGTCTACCAGTTGGAGTAGCAGTGTGAATGTGTGATGACCTGCTGTATAGTTGATTAACTGAGCAATAAAGATGCTTGTGTTTCAACCCGTGTGAGTTTGAGTTCTTTACATGGTGTCAGATTATTGGGTCTACCCCTGCGTCTATTTACCACGATTTATTTTGTTTACCAGTTTTTATTTGTGTGTTTTTTTTGTGATTTGGGGATATGGCTAACTCCTAGCCTAGCCTAACCTAGCCCGCTCGTGTTTGATTCTGATATCGCCGAGCGATGGCGAATATTTGAGAAGGACCACTCTCATTATATCCGCATCGTTCACCAAAACGATCCCAACGATTTGAAAGCTTCACTACTGTTGAATTTAGCGGGTTCGGAGGCTATGATCCGCGCTGACTCGTTCGAGTTTGTACCTGCTCAACTGGATGGGAATGGACAGGTATTGGTGCCAGCTGAATCTATAGACAACTCCATGGTGTTGCTGAGGAAGTTTAGAGAACTGTGCGACCTGCCGTCTAACAGAATCCTTGTGAGAACAAGATTTTTTGCTCGAGTGCCATGGACTAAATGCTGCTGAATGAGATTAGAACAGATTGGTATCTAGTGGTTGGCATGTACATGTTTTTGAAAGGCACTTTTCTATACATGTGACTCTGTGCCTCTATGATACGTTTACTTGAAGACAATAGTCCTGGTATTTCTTTCTTTCGTTTATTTTAGAGCATAGAAACAGCCTCTTTGGTCCATCATGTCCACGCCAACCATTGATCACCCGTTCACAGCAGTTCAATATTATCCAACATTTTCATCCATTCCTTACGCACTTGGTGTAATTTCCAGAGGACAATCCACACGTCTTTCGGATGTGGGAGGAAACCCGAAGACCCAGAGGAAACCCAACCGATCATAGGGAGAACGTTCAAACTCTACATCGACAACACCCAAGGTCAGGATCAATCGCGGGTCTCTGGCGCTGTGAGGTGACAACTCTACCAGCTGTGCCAGTGTGTGGCCCAAATTCTAATGTCGCACTCCACAATGGGTATTGACAGGTGACCCCGACCCAATGTCCTGGGCCCAGTGTATGGCTGCAGGAAATGGCTCCGTCCACTCCCTGATGTTTCCAATCTTTCAATTATACCCAGAAAAAGTAGAGGGGGGAAATTCCAGGAAATGTCAAATGGGAGATAAAGGCCTGGGGGTCTGCTTGCCTGGCAGCAGGATGCTGATTGTTCCCAGAAACAGTGTCATCAACACAAGCAGCCATTCCATTCCCTCTGGCCGTGAAAGCAACCAAACCACTGGATGATTTTCAAGTTCAGTCGTCAGTTCTGACGAATGATGTGTGTGTTATGACTTGTGTTCTTCTCTTTAAGTAAAACTATTTTGAATGTTATTTGCATGACCTTGGTTTTTTCTCACGAGAGGAAGTATGTGTTTTGCACACAAATGCACTTAAAGCATTTGCTCGAAACCAGCAAAGCTGGCATCACAGCATACCCACAATCTTGATGCTCATGTGTTACTTGGTCAGAATCCAGAACATGTGTTTTTGCTTATCATTTGGTTTCAACTCAAATTTTTTTAAACTTATGTGATATACAGTTGTCAAAATGCAAATGGAAAGTAATGGTGACCATCATGTTGATCCAACACAAAGCCTGTATATACATAGCACCCCTCATGGCCTTCGAGTCATTCTAGGAGGGCACATCATCCGAGGACGTACACACCATTGAAGATAACTGGGGATACTGTGGATAGGGTGAGCTGCTTTAAATACCTGGGAGTCCGCATCTCAGAGGATCTGACATGGACATCACACGCTGCAGCACTGGTGAGTAAGGCAAGGCAGTGCCTTTACCACCTCAGGCAATTGAGGAAATTCAGAGTGTCTCTGAGGATCCTCCAGTGCTTCTACTCAGCAGCTGTGGAAAGCATCCTGTCCGGAAACATCACGATTTGGGAACTGCTCTGCCCAGGCCAAGAAGGCTTTGCAGAGAGTAGTGCGTTCAGCCGAACGCACTATGGGAACTACACTTGCCCCCCTGCAGGAACTATACATCAGAAGGTGCAACTCCAGAGCCAACAAGATCATGGGAGACCCTTCCACCCCAGCAACAGACTGTTCCAGCTGCTACGGTCAGGCAAACACCACCGTTGCCATGCTGTGAAAACGGAGAGGATGAGAGGAGTTTCTTCCCCGAGGCCATTAGGACTGTAAACTCCTATCTCACCAGGGACTAACTTTACTGTACTAATTTACTGTTGTGTGGTGTCTTTTTAAAATTGCTGTTTTTTTCTTTTTTTTTCCCTCCCACAAATATGTAATATGTGAATATGTGATTCTGTTCCATTCTGGTTTGTAGTTTTTTTTGCACAATCCGCAAGCATTGCCACTTTTCATTTCACTGCACATCTCGTATGTGTATGTGACAAATAAACTTGACTTGACTTGACTTGAAGTACGTGGTGGTCACTGATGTTATGTAGTACAGTTGTCACTTAGACTATGCAACATTTAACAGCAAGTGTGTTGGTCTCACCAGCGTTTTCCAGGAGTCTTATTGATAAATTCTGTCTGGAATTTTATGAGCTTCTTGTGCATAGCACAGAACTGAAAAATAAAGCCAAAGAACCATGATGGTGCAACATTTTTGTGGCTAAAGTGGGTGCAAAATCGGACAGATGAAAGCCTTTGGGTAGTAGTGCCGCTTGATTACACACTCATATGACATCAAACAGTTTTAAGGAAAACAGAAAAAATGTATTTGTTTTAGTGTGACATTCAAAGTCTAATTAATTTTATTGTGAATATTTTTTGAAAGGGGCAATACACTTTTCCTGTTTTGCATCATGTGTTGCATCATTGTTTAAATGGAACATATTTAAGTTTTGTTTTCCTGGAGCTAGATTTCATAGCCCATGTCTTTGAGAAGGGTTTAGCCTTATTTCAGGCTAGTTGTGTGCATTTGCACATGTGCGACTGATACCGTTTGCAGGTTCATAGTTCACATGGGTAGGTTCATGGATACTTTTAAAGTTAAGGGAAGAAGAGAAAAGTAAAATCCAGCTCCAATTCTGAAGGAAGGTGTAAATTTAATAATGTATTTTACTTCGGAGTCACGTGAGTGACTACGTGAAGAACCCGTTCAGCACGCATGCGTGACATTGCATTCACGCAGTGCAACAGCGACGCAGCGGGAGTCAGGCGCTCCCGCTATAGTTTAAAAAAGATGGACCGTCAGGTAAGTCTACTCTGAGGTCGTTTTTTCCTGGCAAAAAGAAGAGTTTTGCTTTGTTCCAACAGAGAAAAAAATGAACAGAACAAGGCTCTCCAAGAAGCCTGCCCCTCGTTCGACTCCAACGGAGAAGTGTTCCATCAGTGGGGGGCAGGAGGCGGTAGGACCGCTAACACAGCGATCCGCCATCCCCGACACCGAGCCGAGCCCAGTCCCGCTAGCGCCTGAGCAGCGGACTGGATGTAAAGCCACACGGAAGACCACCCGGCCGGTGGTTTCCGATTCGTCGGACGGGGACGTCTCACCGCCCGCTCGGTGCAGAGACAGCCGCCTGAGCCGCATGGAGCGGCTCGTGGAGCGTATGCTCCAACGAGACTTGCTTCGTCAGGAGCATTCGCAGAGGGAGTTCAGGCACTCCCTCCACAGTGCCTCGTGCACTGGCCATCGCTTCCCCCTCATCCGAGGACAGCTGTGGCGACCAGGGCTGGGCTGGTCAAGAAGAGGGGTCAATGGCTGAAGAAGTCGGGAGTATGCCAGGGGTACAGGAACAGGAAGAGCTGCTGGGTGTGGTAGACCGCTACATGGCAACCCCACATGAAGGACAACCATTAGAGCCAAAACTAGCGGCCAGCATTAACCACCTATCCAACAGGCCCCTACAGGAACAGGTGGTTAATGAGGTCTTAGAGCAATATTCGGCTCCTGAAAATTGCGAATCGCTCAAAGTGCCGGCTGTCAACAGCCAAATCTGGGGGCACGTTGGGTCAAACATACGTAATCAGGAACTAAAGCTTCAGCGGATCCTCAGGCTCCTGACGTCAGCCATCACCTCGTTTGCTCGTTCCGTGGATGGAACAGAAATGACCACAAACCAGCAGGACACCCTCGCACTGCTGTGTAACACTCAATTTGAAATAAATAACCCCTGCAAGGAGATTATAAGACCTGCCCTCAACCCGAAATTCGCGGGGTTGTGCAAAACTCCAACGATAGAGCCAGATACACTGCTCTTTGGCAAGGACCTCACCATAAAAGTCAAAGACATGGAGGAGGCTTCCAAAACTTTCAGCCTCATGAGGGCAGGCCCCGGGACGACCAAAACCAAAACCACTAAACTCAAGCAGCAGTACCCCATCACGTCCACCAGTTGACATCTACTCTATGGGACTGGTGAAAGCTCGGGGTCCGCATATCACCACCGGAAGCCTTTTTTAGGCCAAGGCCCAGAGCGGACCCCATGGAAAATGTGCCACCCCCAAACAACAGCAACATGTCAGACAACACACAAGACTCATCATCCGATGAAGAAGCAAAAGAAACACCAATAACCATGGAGGTAGGTGGGTCTGGTTCCTGCCAGCATATAGAAAGTAGGGGTGCTATACTAACAGGGGGGAGTTTACACCTGTTTAAGCCAGCATGGGAGTCTATCACGAGTGACAAGTATATACTCAATAGCATTCGTGGATACAAAATACAATTTACACTAGAAAAATTGCCACCAGTTCAGCATTCACCCCAAAGGGTCTTTTCCCTCCCAGTTAAAGAAAAACGAGAGCGACTAGCTGAACTGGTGAGACTAATCACTAAGGGTATCATTGAAAAAACTAAACATGAACCCTTGGAATTTGTGTCTAATATATTCACTAAAACTAAAAAAGGTGGTGGATGTCACATCATCATTGACTTAACTTCACTAAATATTCCATTTCAAAATGGAAATGTTTGTAACTGCCAAACAACTGATTTCCAAAGGATACTTCATGGCAAGCATTGACCTCAAAGATGCTTACTATTCAGTACCCATTCATAAGGATCATCGCAGATATCTGAAATTTACCTGGATGGGGCAACAATGGCAGTTTAAAGCATTACCCAACGGCTTAACATCAGCCCCAAGATTATTCACCAAGATACTAAAACCAACCCTGGCAATATTAAGAAGACATAAACATATTGTCATGGCATATCTTGATGATATCTTAATAGTAGGCAAAACCATGGAATTGGCTATATCAGCTGTGTCAGCTACCAAACAATTGTTTGAAACCTTGGGATTTGTCTTACATCCAGATAAATCTAAGTTGAAGCCATCCACAACCATGGACTACTTGGGCTTCACAATTAACTCAGTCCACATGTCTGTAACTTTGCCAAAAGATAAAACAACTGAATTGGCACAATCATGTAACAATTTAATGGTCAACGATCGACCAACTATTCGACAAGTGGCAAGGATAATTGGGAAAATGGTAGCAGCATTTCCGGCTACACAATTTGGACCTTGGCACTATCAAAACTTACAAATAGCAAAGGTGCAGGCACTAAAACGACACGCAGGTCATTATGACCGTATCATGAAATTACCCACTGAAGCAATATCAGAGCTACAGTGGTGGGCAGAAAACATTTGGCATAGTTCCAGCCCTATCATCGTTGTTAACCCTACTTTAGTTATCCAAACAGATGCCAGTGTTCAAGGCTGGGGAGCAACTAACTCCATATCCAGCACAGGTGGTAGATGGACTAACCCAGAGTCATCGTTACTACTTACACTGGGCATTAATTATCTAGAGATGTTGGGTGCCTTTTATGGTTTAAAAGCATATGCATTAAATATGCATCACTTGTATGTTCGGTTACAAATAGACAATACTATGGTGGTGGCCTATATTAACCATATGGGCGGCATAAAATCGATATCATGCGACAAATTAGTCAACACAATCTGGCAATGGTGCGTCGAAAGACATATTTGGCTATCAGCAACTTACCTGCCAGGTAAGCTAAATACAGTGGCAGACACCAGGTCACGTAAATTTAATGACAACACCGAATGGATGTTAAACCCCAAAGTGTTTGCTAAAATTATCAAGCAATATGGCACGCCAGATATCGACCTATTTGCATCAAGGCTAAATCACCAGGTACCTATGTATGTCACTTGGGAACCAGACCCTGAGGCAGTAGCGGTAGATGCGTTTGCGCTGGGTTGGGGAAATTTCTTCTTCTATGCATTTCCTCCCTTCTGCCTCATCAGTCAGGTACTACGCAAAATACAAATGGACTCTGCTTCAGGTATTTTGATAGTACCCGACTGGCCTACACAGCCATGGTTCCCATTACTCTACGACATGGTCGTTGAAACCCCTATGAAATTTCCCAGTAACCCAGAATTATTAACCCACCCAGTATCTGGCATAAGCCACCCATGCCATGATAAAATCAAACTCCTGGGTTGCAGATTTTGAAAAGACCATTACTGGGACTGGGATTGTCAGAAAACACCATCAACACCATGACAGCATCCCATCGAGTATCCACAAGAAAACAGTACTATTCCAGCATCAAAAAGTGGGAGAAGTACTGCTTGGATACAGGAACCACCTATTCAACCTCAACAGTTACCAATGTACTGGAGTTCCTGGCAGCCCTTCACCACGATGAAGGACTCAGCTACAGTGCCATCAACACAGCTAGAAGTGCTCTGTCTGCCTATTTAACACAGGCACCAGGACAACAGGCCATGGGGTCCCACCCGCTGGTGGTCAAACTCATGAAGGGACTTTACAACTCTAACCCTCCCAGAACCAGGTACACCTAAATTTGGGATGTCAGTGTGGTCCTGACATACCTCAGGGGATGGCCACCAGCCAGGTCCCTCACCCTGGAACAATCTACGCTCAAGACTATCATGCTGATGGCACTTGTATGAGCTCAAAGGGTCCAGTCACTACACCTTCTACGACTGGACAACATGATCATAGCTCCAGACCAGGTCTCTTTCGTTATCCAGGGACTGGTCAAACAGAGCAGACCAGGAACACCTAACCCAGTCATGGAATTCCGGGCTTACTCGCCAGAACCACGGTTATGTGCCATGACCCACCTACTGTCCTACATAGACATAACCAAAATACATTGAGGGAGTGAAAAAGCCTTATGGGTCAGTCACAAAAAACCTTATGGTCGGGTGATGAGCCAAACCATTTCTAGATGGCTCAAGCAGGTGCTGAAAGCTGCTGGAATAAACACTAACATGTACAAATCTCACTCCACCAATGTAGCATCCACGTCGGCGGCCAAAAGAATGGACGTGCCAATAGACCACATCCTGGCTACAGCAGGGTGGTCGGGGGAAAGAACGTTCCGAACTTTCTATAATAAGCCGCTGGCAAAACCTGTTTTATTTGCAGAAATTTTTTTACAGTCTGCAAATATTTAATTTAAGCCTAGGGGAGCAATTTAATTTACTTTGTTGTTATTGTTAATAATTACCATTATTGTTTTTACGAACAGATTCATTGGTTGATTACGATAACACACTTCCTCCCTCAAGGACTTCGGCAGTGAGTGAAGTGCGAACTGTTACACAGTTTGAAATCACAGAGCTTTAAAATCTTCACGTAGTCACTCACGTGACTCCGAAGTAAAATAGTAAGATTAAACGAGAACTTATCAGTTTGAAGTTTGATCTGTATTTTATGAGGAGTTACGATGAGGGATTACGAGCCCTCCGCTCCCACCCTCAATAATATGGGTCAAACTGATAACTGAGGTCTCCTTTTCTTTACTATGTTTATTTCAATAACGGTGTCTGATTCCACACCGGTGCTTTGAAGTATGTCACGCGTGCGTGTTGAACGGGTTCTTCACGGAATCCCTCATTGTAACTCCTCATAAAATACAGATCAAACTTCAAACTGGTAAGTTCTCGTTTAATCTTACTATTTTATTTCAAAGCTGCGGATGGATAGGGAATCAAGATTAATCTATGTCGGTGAGGAAGAAGTCCTGCTGTTGCCATCCTTTTTGAGAATACTGTATGGGATGAAAGTAGAGTCAGCACTATTTCCAGCCTTGCTTGTTTCTTGGCTTTGGCTAGGTTATCATTGTGTATTTTGTTTGTATCAAGATGGATCAAATGGGCTACTGCTGAGTTACAAGTTCTATAATTCCAATGATTTTCTCTCTAGATTTGTAGGACCTTTTCTTTTGCATCTTAATGTCATGAAAGTATTTTGTTTTTGCGGGGTAGAACCAAAACATATATGGAAAGCAGGGTTTCAACCTGGTTTAAATCCTGTGAATCTTCTTTGCCTTTCAATTAGATAATGACTGACCTGAATGTTAATTGACTTACCAACACTTAAGGGTATAGAAATATAGAAACATAGAAAATAGGTGCAGGAGTAGGCCATTCAGCCCTTCAAGCCTGCACCGCCATTCAATATGATCAGGGCTGATCATCCAACTCAGTATCCCGTACCTGCCTTCTCTCCATACCCCCTGATCCCTCTAGCCACAAGGGCCACATCTAACTCCCTCTTAAATATAGCCAATGAACTGGCCTCAACTACCTTCTGTGGCAGAGAGTTCCAGAGATTCACCACTCTCTGCGTGAAAAATGTTCTTCTCATCTCGGTTCTAAAGGATTTCCCCTCTATCCTTAAGCTGTGACCCCTTGCCCTGGACTTCCCCAACATCGGGAACAATCTTCCTGCATCTAGCCTGTCCAATCCCTTAAGAATTTTGTAAGTTTCTATAAGATCCCCCCTCAATCTCATAAATTCTAGCGAGTACAATCCGAGTCTATCCAGTCTTTCTTCATACGAAAGTCCTGACATCCCAGGAATCAGTCTGGTGAACCTTCTCTGCACTCCCTCTATGGCAATAATGTCCTTCCTCAGATTTGGAGACCAAAACTGTACGCAATACTCCAGGTGTGGTCTCACCAAGACCCTGTACAACTGCAGCAGAACCTCCCTACTCCTATACTCAAATCCCTTTGCTATGAATGCCAACATACCATTCGCTTTCTTTACTGCCTGCTGCACCTGCATGCCTACTTTCAATGACTGGTGTACCATGACACCCATGTCTCGTTGCATCTTCCCTTTTCCTAATCGGCCACCATTTAGATAATAGTCAGCTTATTATCGGCCGAACGCACTATGGGAAGTTTTTTTTATGGGATAGTTTTTTTTATCAGGTTGCATAGTACAATTTTGAATATCAGAGAAATTCTTCATCCTTTATCCCTCAATCAACAACAAATCAAGGTAGCTCACACTCATAGAGTGATACAATGTGGAAACAGTCCCTTTGGCCCAACTTGCCCACACTGGCCAACATTTCCCAGCTACACTATTCCCCCACCTGCCCGCGTTTGACCCATATCCTTCCAAACCTGTCTATTCATGTACCTGTCTAACTGTTTCCCAAATGTTGGGATAGTCCATGCCTCAACTACCTCCTTTGGCTTGTTCTATACACCCACCAGCATTTGTAAGACAAAGTTACCGCTCAGATTCCTATTAAATCTTTTTCCTTTCACCTGAAACCTATGTTCTCTGGTCCTCAATTCTGTGCAAGAGACTTTGTGCATCGACCTGATCTATTCCTTTCATGATTTTATACACCTCTTCTCCTTATTATATTGTTATCCATGGGGGTCTTACTGTGCATAAAATGGTTGCTGTTTATTCTACGTTTCAAAGTGACTGCATTGCAAAACTAAATACAGTACATTCTGGAAATATTCAGCCTGTTAGGCAGCACCTTTGGAGAAAGAAGCAGAGTTAATGGTTCAGATTGATGACCTTTTGCCAAAAGTTGATCACAGGCTCTAAAGACCCTTAGGATGTCTTCAGTTTTTAAAAGGCACTCTGTAGATGCGTCTTTCATTTAAGAAACAATGTCACTATCAATTGGACAAGTTTCAGTTTATCTAGTATTCCATATCCTTTGCTGGAAATAATTCCAAATTTCAACTAACCTTCGTGTGAAGAATGTCTTTCTGATTTTACCCCGTAATGGTAGACTTTAATGTTAAGATTGTAACATTTTTTCCCCCGATTATTTTGGTATATGGAATAACTTTTCCTATCTATTCAATCAGATCATTTCAGTACACCCAGTACTTTAATATGATCACTGAAACATTCTAAAACTAAAGGCAATACAAGTTATGTTTTTATTTCTCATAATTTAACCCTGGGGCTATTATAATTCTAATGAAAATCCCAGTGAATCTTATTGCTTTGCCCTTACAACAAAGAACATCTGTTAACAGTTTAAACAAGTAGGCCTCAGCATAACCAAGGCTCTAATGAAAGAAAGCATAATCCATCATTCCCGCTTCATGTAAAGACACCGGCCCATTGGCTAGAGGGTGCTGGGGGATCTAGTAGAAATCAAAGGGAATTGGAAATTGGATAGCGGCTATATTGGCATAAAATATAAATGGAAAATGTTGCAAATACTGAGCAGGTAAGGCAGCATCTATAGAAAGAGAAATTGAAACCTTCTGAAACATGAACTCTCTTTCTCTTTCCACAGATACTGCCTGATTTACTGAAAGTTTCCAGTATTTTCTATTGATCTCTGATATCTAACATCTGCAACCTTTTCACACCAACACATCCAGTAAACTGGTGTGAAGACAGATCCAAAAAGCTGTAGTAATACAGCGGATCAGGCAGCATCTCTGGAGAAAAGTAACAGGCGATGTTTCGGGTCGAGACCCTTCTTCACATGTTGGTTCACATGCTTGATCAATGGTGTTTTATCATTAATGTTTTATTATTACTATTAATGTTTAGTGTTTTCTGAGTCATTCGTAACTGTCACTGTATGTCATGTTGTTACTTGTGGGCGGAGCACCAAGGCAAATTCCTTGTATGTGAATACTTGGCCAATAAACTTACTTACTTACTTACTTACTTACTTACTTACTTACTTACTTACTTACTTACTTACTTACTTACTTACTTACTTACTTACTTACTTACTTACTTCAGAGTCTGAGTTACTCCAGCTTTTTGCTTATGTCTTCGGTTTAAAACAGCATCTGCAGTTCCTCCTTGCACAGTAAACTGGTGTGTACAGACTAAGGTAGTTTATTATCGTGAAGATAAGTCACCATTAACCTACTCACAACATTGCAGATCAAATTGCAGATTGATGATTTGAATCTGCAGCTTCTCCATTTTGGAAGTAAATTCTGCAACATAAGCCAGATGGTGTTCACTGCAGTTGTGATCTATACATTTTTCCTATGGTCTAGAGATAATTCCAGTCAATAATAACCTCCCCGGTGACGGGGAAATCACAATTGTACAGGGATAAATTAATGTAGAAAAAGGAGCAGGGCCTGAGGGAGTATGGAAAATGAGGAGTGAAGGATGGGAGTAAACAAGGAGCAAGAGAGAACAATAAAAATTAAAGGAAAATAAGGAAACAGCAACGTAGAAGAGAAAGGAGAGATGACAAGCAGAAAGCATAATGGTAAATGTTTGATAGAATGCTGTATTAAAGTGTATGATTCTTTATAGTTTTGACACATTGCCTTCCATTGCAAATACAGATATAATACATTCTGTTCAACATGGATGAAGAGATTGAAGAACAAAGATCCAAAACAATGTCAGAAACATGAGACATCATTTGTGGCTGTATCAACATGGCTTAATCTTTGTAGGATTGTAGGATTGAAATAACAGCAAGAACATGTTTAGCAGAAGGTTTTATTATTACTGCATGGATTTATATCTTTGCGGTAATAAATTATAAACATGAGGACATATACCAACTATTTCAACACTGAACATAGTTGGTTTCAAGTGAGGTGACCATTATGGAATATTGCATTTCACCATGACTGTTTCATTTACGTAAATAGACTTATCGGAACATAATTCATCGAACCATATGTACAATATTTCTCCAGCTTCTCCCTCCACCTCCTTCTTCAACGCAAGATCTTCCCTTTTGACAGTAGAATATATCATTTCACCATTGGAAGCAACATTCCGATGGACCATATAAAATTCCTCCAAATCATCTGTTTGAAACTATAAATCAAAGAAGCTCAGAACTAAATCTAATTATTTTATTCGTGGCAAACACGTTTAGGTTGTAATTCATTTTTTCTTGTGCTAAAAAATTAAAAAAATTAAAAGTCATATTTTGTAGTACAAAAAATCGTAATGTTTTAAAATAGCTTTTAAGAAAGAAAAGGAAAAGTGACTGCCTTTATTTAAGAAGGACAACAAGGATAAACCAAGTAGCAACAGGTTGGATAGCCTTTGGTCAGTGGTAGGGAAATTATTGGCGAAAATCCCAAGGACCAGGAGTTATGTGCAGTTTGAGAAGCAAGGGCTACACAGGGATAGTCACCATGGATTGGTACTGCGGAAATCCTGTCTCTAATTTGAATGAGTTTTTTGAGCAGGCATAGAAGATGATTGAACAAGGCAGGGAAACATATAAACATAGAAACATAGGTGCAGGAGTAGGCTATTTGGAAAAATGATCATGACTGATCATCCAAAATCAGTTGGAAAGAACTGCAGATGCTGGTTTAAATCGCAGGTAGACACAAAATGCTGGAGTAACGTTTCGGGTCGAGACCCTTCTTCAGAGTCTAAGTTACTCCAGCGTTTTGTGTCTGTCTTCGGTTCAAACCAGCATCTGTAGTTCCTCCTTACACAGTAAACTGGTGTGTACAGACTAAGGTACTTTGTTATTGTGAAGTCACCATTAACCTACTCACAACATTGCAGACTAAATTTAGTGGAGTCCTTATACCACCTCCCCGACTCCATCCAAGTACCCCAACAGTCCTTTCAGGTAAGGCAGAGGTTCACATGTACCTCCTCGAACCTCATCTACTGCACTGGGACTGAGCTCCCGATGTGGGCTCCTGTACATCAAGATCAAATGTAGACTTGGCGAGCATTTGGCTGAACACTTACGCTGAGTCTGCCGAGACTTACGTGATCTCCCGGTTGCCAACCATTTCAACTTCCTTTCCCATTCCCAAACTGACCTTTCTATTCTGGGCCACATCCAATGCCAGACACAAATTGGAGGAACTGCACCTCATATTTTGTTCGGGTAGTTTACAACCCAGCAGTATGAACCTTGAATTCTCTAATTTTAAGTAAATTCTACCTACACCCCCCTTCCCTCTCCACTCTACCCCTTGCCATCTTCCTCTATCCTAGTCATCTTACCCGTTCCACAGTTCTCCACATTGTATCCCTCTTGAGATCACATCTTCTCTAGTCTAAATGGGCCTATCAGGGCACCACCCGAGCTGAGGTCAATTGTTGCCATCCCTGATTGGTCCTGGTCTTTACTCACCTCCAGCTCTTTAGCCCCCTCCCCCCACTTTCAGTCTGAAGAAGGGTCCCGACATGAAATGTCACCTATTCTTCTTCACCAGAGTTGCTGCCTGAACCACAGAGTTACTGCAGCACTTTGTATCTATCTTCACCAGAATGTTGTCTGGATTGACAGATTTTAGTTATGTGAAGAGATTGGATAGGCCAGATTTGTTTTCTCTATAGAGAAGGAAAATGAGAAGTGACCTGGTAGACTTATAAGAGGCATAGATAGGGTAGGTAATCAGATTTATTTTTCCATGGTAGGTGTATCAAAAACAAGAGAGCATATGCAGTAGGTCAAAGGTGAGAAGAGAAAATTGAAAGAGGATTTGCGGGAACATTTATTTTTACAGAGAGAGATTGATTTCTAGAAATTGCTGCCAGAGGAGGTGGAGAAGTCAATACAATCACTTTGTTTAAAAGACATTTAGACAGGCACGGCACAGAAGGACATGGATCTAGTGCAGGCATTTGAAATTAGCATAGTTGGATGAAAAGGTCAGCATGGACATGGTAGGTGGAAAAGGCCACTTCTGTATTATAAAACGTACGACTCTAACTGCTTGCACTGACAATGGAGAACATGAATTTACTGAATTCAGACCAGCTAGGAAAATTAACATTTTATAGCACGCATCCTTCCCATAGTTTATGGAGTACAATTTAGCAATGGGCAGTTTTGGGGCATGGTACTGGGTACACAAATCTTTAATGTAGTTTGGTATTTTAGACATACAGCGTGGAAACTGGCCCTTCGGCCCACCGAGTTCGCGCCAGCCAGCTTACACTAACCTGCACACACTAAGGGCAATGTTACAATGTTCCGGAGCCGAATAACCTGCAACCCTGTTCGTCTTTGGAGTGTGAGAGGAAGCCAGAGCATCCAAAGAAATTCCACATGGTCACGGGGAGAACGTACAAACTCTGTACAGACAGCACCCGTCGTCAGGATTGAACCGGGGTCTATGGTGCTGTAAGGCAGCAACTCTACCGCTGCGCCACTGTGCCGCCGCACAATCCTTAAACGGAAATGGGATCTTCAATAAGTGTAAGTGTTAAAGTCTTCATAGCTTTAATGCTTATTTAAAAAGAAAGGATAAACCTTTTTGTAGGTGACAAATGCAGCCATGGTGTTATGTACCAGAAGTCTATGAACTCTCTAGAAATCTGAGAAACCGAAGGCAAGGTTAAAGTGAAACAGTTAAATTGACATAAATGCACAGCTCTGGATGAATAAGTATTATGCCATACATTTAAAAAAAAATCTGTTGAGCAATTGTTTCTTTGTTTGAACTGATATTAAAGATCGTATAACTTAGTGCTGTGGCCCATTTTCCCTTCACCTACTCTTTACCCCCCTGGCCTAAAAGAAGGACTTTCAGTGAACTATTTAAAGAACACAGTTTGGAAAGATTTTATAATAAGTTATGGCTGTTCTGGTTATAAAGTTCAGAAAACTAGAGCCTCTCTTTTTATAAAATGAAGTCACCTCCAATCTGCACAAGGTGGCCGCCTGGCTCTTCTACCATTAACAGTTAGGAGTCATTTTGGACTTTGAGCAAGATACAAGTAGCTAAGGTGTTAAGTTCTCCATTTTAAATTATCAGAGGCTTGTTGGTCAGGCAAGAATTCACTGGGAGTTGTTTCATTCTTCACAAGCTTGTTTCACAAGCTGTTTCATTTGCGATATAGCTTGGATCTGGCTGATTTTTCCTGGAATTCTGTTAGCAATTAATCATATGTTCTCCTGATTAGTCTGTTAAAACACACAAAAATGTGCAACTCATGCTGCTTCCATGATTTCCAGTAAGATGTAAATATTTATTTTCATAGCCATTTATTTTAAATATGAGGCACTCTGGCATACAATATCCCTAACATTTGTCATTCTACAATAGCTTCACAACTTATTTAGAATTTTAGAAACTCTAAATGGAAGGAACTGAAGTCTATGAGAAGGCTGGCGATCCAGCCCATCTACACTAATGCAAGATTGTAAGATGTAATATCATCATTCCTTAGATGTAACAGCCATTTGTGACATTAGGGATCCATAAATCACATTCGTAGCAGTTGACAGGGATTTATGAGAAACAAAAAACTGCAGTTGCTGCAATCTTGAGCAAAACACAAAGCGCTGGAGTAACTCAGCATATCAGGCAGATCTGTGGAGGAGATGGATATGCAACATTTTGGGTGGGATTCTTCTTCAGACTTGAGATTTATGGTTGGTGTCCGGTAGGCGGCGCGGCTCTGGCCAGCAGCGGCCTCTGCAGTCTGTCCGCGTTTTTATTATTTTCTGTCTGTGTTTTAATGTACAGTTGGGTGTGTGTGTGTGGGGGGGTGGGGTGGGGTGGTGGGAGGGGGGGGAAACTTTTTAAATCTCTAAATCACTGGACACCTTTTTATCGTCGGGTTTCCGTTGTCGTTGAGGCAGGAGCGGCCTCCAACAGGAAAGAAGCCGGGGACTCTGGCTATTTCGCCGTCGCGGGGCTGGCCGAGTCCGGAGCGGGTGGAGCGGTGGAGGAGCGCTGCCGCTACCGCTGCTGCTGCCGCTGCTGCTGCCGCTGCCGTTGCTGCTGCTGCTGCCGCTGCCGAGTCGGAGGCTGCTGCTGCGGGTCTGCGGGCAGCGGCGCCGGGAGCCCGCGGATCCCTAGAGAGAGACCGCTTTTCGGGGCTCCTGCAACGGCGAATTCTCCCGCCCGAGTTGCGGGGTCGAAGAGCTCCTGGAGCGGGCCTAACACCATTGCCCCGCGAGCTGGAACGGCCGCGGAAAACAACACCAAGACGCTCGCACCACCCGGCGTAACTCAGGCCGCGGGACAATCGCCATCAGCAGGGGGCTTTGACTTTGACTCTGTGGAGGATAAGTTTTTTTTTTGGCCTTCCATGGATATGCAAAATTTTATGGGGTGTGTGTATCTTCTTCAGACTTGAGATTTATGGTTGGTGATATACATTGACCAATGCCAACCAAATGGGATGGACTTTCTTGGGAATTAAACAGATACTTAACAGACCAAGTAACCACATGTAAATCAAATAGAGCTTCAAATTGTGTTAATAGTGTTCTCCACTGTTTTTACAGGGGTGGTCTTCCTAAATAACATTTTGTTATGCAAACATTCATGCAGAGGGGAGTACAGTAAATGCTCATGAATTCTGGATAGTACCATGGATAGTGAGAAGTTCTAAGGGATCAGGGGGTATGGAGAGAAGGCAGGAACGGGATACTGAGTTGGATGATCAGCCATGATCATATTGAATAGCGGTGCAGGCTCGAAGGGCCGAATGGCCTACTCCTGCACCTATTTTCTATGTTTCTATGGTTTCTAAATCTTAGAAACTAGTCATCTCCACCCCACAAGGATGGAGTGAATCAAAAGCAAACCACACTTGTTTTAACAAGCTGATACATACGTCATTCATTGTGTTTCCATTTTGCTAGATGGATTAGTGCAGGTTCTCAAGAAAGTTATTTTTTAACATATTTTCTATTTGCTTATTTATTGAGCAGACTCCTTCCCATTAATCTGACCAAAGACCAAAATTCTGAATGCTACTTCTCCATCCTGAGTAGTCCCTATTTTGGTCCATGGGTACCCATTAGCCAGTGGAGATTCTATACATTCTCACTGAGAATTTGAAAACTCTTTTGAATTGTTATCTCTTTCCACATGGTCACCTCTTACTGTCATTGAAGTCAGCAATAAATATCCCACTCCTTCTCTCCAGAGATGCTGCCTGTCCGCTGAGTTACGCCAACATTTTGTGTCTGTGCTTGTCATCCAATAAGTTGTGTAAGCTATTTAAGAGCCAGACTACTTAATTTAATGAATAGATTTTATTTTTTAACATTTAGTAATTATTTTGTAATATTAAAAATTAAGAAAATGCGAAAATCTCGTTTTTAACTTTTTAATGGCATACCCACACAATAAGTACCATTTCAAATGTCCAGTTTTGGGTACACAGAGAGCATTGCTTATCTATTGGAGCAGACGGAAACTAATTAGGACTTTGAAGTCTTGCATTGGGATATGTGCTTGGGAGAGGGTGTTGATGTTATTGGTTCACTTGCCCTTCCACTGGGTTTGGAGTCTTTGAGGAGAGTGTCTCGGTATATTTACATTGCTTTGAAATGCTTGAGGGCCTGTCCCACTTACGTGTCCTTGGCACGCAAATTACGCGACCTCATGGTCGCGTTGAGCCGCGATGGTCCCGCGAAGTACCGGCGTGATTACATGCATACGCACAGCCGTCTGGAGCGCGTGATGTCAATTGAAGATGGACACAAAATGCAGGAGTAACTCAGCGGGACCAGCAGCATCTCTGGAGAGAAGCAATGGGTGACGTTTCGTGTCGAGACACTTCTTCAGTCTGAAAAGAAGGGTCTTGACTCAAAACGTCACCCATTGCTTCTCTCCAGAGACACTGCCGTTCCCGCTGAGTTACTCCTGCATTTTGTTTCTATCTTCAATTTTCTTGGCCCCGCTCTAGGAGAAGAAATGGCGATCGTTTGCTTGCTTCTGCTGCTGTTGGAGGTGAGACGTTGCGTCGCGCCAGAGTCTTGGGCCTGTCCCACTTTGGCCGTCAGTTCCGCGACAGGCCGTTGGCATGCGAAGATTTTGTTCACTACAAAAATTCCAGAGCCCGGCGCGATGCCACGCACAACTCCATACCCCTCTACGCTTCTAAGTGGGACTGGCTCCGCGCGGCCATACGATGCCCGTGCGCTTCAACGCAACCACGAGGTCGTGTAATTTGCGTGCCAAGGACACGTAAGTGGGACAGGCCCTTTACTGTCCATTGTCCATGCATCTGAAAGGTAAGGAGGGCAGTCATCATGATTGGCCACCAGATGGAGCTTTGCTCTGGGCCTAAGGTTTTGATCTTCAAATATTTTTTTCCTCAGGGAGTTAAAAGCTGTGTTGACACACTGAAGGTGATATAATAGCAAATGGATTCTGCCTTGATCGCAGGCTTTCATGGAGAACAGGAACAGGCCCTTCATCGCACAAGGCCCATGCTGAACATGATGCCAATTTAAAATAATCTCTTCCGTCCACAAATGATCCTTATCCCTCTATCCATGGTGGTGGTAGAGAGAGGCACCCACCACTCTCTTTGAAAAAAACCTGCCCAGCACATTTAAACTTTAAATGTTGCTCCTCTCACCTTAAAGCTATGCCCTCCAATCTTTGACATTTCCACTCTGGGAAAAGATTCTGACTGTCCACCCTATATTTGTCTCTCATAATTTTATATACTTCTATCAGATCTCTGACACCCCAGAGAAAACAATTCAAGTTTGTCCAACTTCTCCTTATAACTAATACCCTCTAATCTAGGCATAACTCTTGTAAACCTCCTCTGCACCCTCTCTAAAACCTCCATGTCCTTCCTGAAATGGGGTACCGCAACTGCATGCAATACTTCAAATGCAGCCTAACCAAAGTCTTATAAAGCTACAATATGGCTTCCTGACATACACAATGCCCCAACTGATGAAGGCAAACATATCATTGGCAATGACTAAATATAATGAATGACTAAATGCTCACTCGAAAAGAGTAAAGAGGGCGGCACAGTGGTGCAGAGGTGGAGTTGCCCCCTTACAACGCTTGCAGCACCAGAGATCCGGGTTCAATCCCGACTACTGGTGCTGTCGGAGTTTGTACCTTCTCCCCATGACTGCGTGGGTTTTCTCCGACATCTTCAGTTTCCTCCCACACTCCAAAGACATACAGTTATGTAGGTAAATTGGTTTGGTATAAGTGTAAATTATCCCTAGTGTGTGTAGGATAGTTAATATGCGGCGACTGCTGGTCGATGTGGACTTGGTGGGCCAAAGTAGTCTAAACTAAACTAAAGACCACTGAGCAAAAGAATTCCCCCTCATCTCATTCCCCATCGATGACCTCTGCTCTGAGGCGGGTAATCCTATTCATACCTTTGAAGGATAAAATTGGCCAGGATTTTGGAGATAACCCCCAACTCAGAAGAACAGTGGAAACTTCATATATGTCTGAGGTAACAGTTTAACGTTATAATCCAAAAGTTAAAACTTCAGCAGCAAAGTGATGTCCCGTAGGGCAAAACTTTTGCAACTTACAGTTGTGGGAATATAGTCCATGATTCTTTGGCACAGACACAACACTAAACTTCAGTTAACACGAGAACTGATGCTGAGAGCAAAAGAACCCTTAACACAAATGACTCTTTGTCCACTCAATATGCCAAAAAATATATCCAAATAAAGGCCACAATGAAAACAATGGACTCAAATGACTCCTGAGCAACTGATTGCCTGGTGAAAAAGAAGCAAATAAAAAGCCTCAGAATTATAAGCATAGCCTTTTTATGGGTCTCTCTACATTCACTTCCGTATTAAATATAATGCAGCCCCCAGCGAGCCTTTTGATATGAATGAGTTTATGACTGTCTGTTCTAGCATTGAATCCGGGAAATCGCTTGGACGAGAATATAAAAGGCATAATTGGAGATGCATGACGCAGCTAAACATCTGTGAAACAGCAAATTCTTCTGGCAGCATTGCAGCACTTGATAAGTGTATTGTCTACCCCCCACTGTTTGTTTAAAAACAAAAGTACGGTGGTCCCTAAGTAATTCATTGTGGAAGACGTATATTGTTTCTGATGACACGAACATCCATTATCTACAGTATACTTTAAAATTATGGGTTTACAATGAACATCTTTGGTATATGGGATAGAATCACAGCACTTTAATTTAAAAAAAAACAAATTTGAAATTAGTATAGGTTTAGCTGATGAAATAACTTCATCAGACATTTTGTGATATCACAAAAATTTAGGATTACTTGTTGGCAGGATAGAGATCTGGGAGGGAGCTCAGGCTTTGGGCCTTGCCAGCTGAGTATGGTGGCCAAAACAAAAATCAAGAGGCCAAAACTGCAGGGTTTTGAGAACTGGAGGAGGTCGCAGATTACTATGATCAATTTCTGAATTGCAGAAAATTATCGGAAATAGCAGGTCGGGCAGCATTTGTGGGAAGAGAAACAGGGTCAATGTTTCAGATTGAAGACCCTAGGTTGGAAGTGAGAAGGAGACAAAAGATGTTTGTAAATGTGCAGGGAAGAAGGTGGAAGGACATGTTTCTGACAAGTGTAAAATGGGTGACCATGTGCTAAATTCTAAACAAAGTTATCATGGGAAAAAAGTGAACCGAATCAGTTAGTAAATGTGAACACTGACCAATGAATGTGGGAGTTGGGAAATACAGAGCAGGTAAACATGTACAAATTTTGAGAATTATGTGATTTGATTCATTAGCACCAATGGACAGTAAGTTTATAAACAGAAATGGTCCCAACATGTATACAACCATGTGTCTGTCACAATATCTTGCACTATAGACTTAATTAATGAGATGTCAATAGTCATGGAATCACACAGCATGGAAACAGGCCCTTTAGCACAAGGAAGAAGGGTTTCGGCCCGAAACGTTGCCTATTTCCTTCGCTCCATAGATGCTGCTGCACCCGCTAAGTTTCTCCAGCATTTTTGTGTACCTTCGATTTTCTAGCATCTGCAGTTCCTTCTTAAACACTTTAGCCCCACTTGCTATGCCAACTAAGATGCCCCATCTACACTAGTCCCACCTGCCCGTGTTTGATCCATATCCCTCGAACCTTTCCTATCTACCTGTCCAAATGTCTTTTAAATGTTGTTACTATACTTGTTTCAGCTACTTTCTCTAGTAGCTTGTTCCATATACCCACCACTCTGTGTGTGAAAGAGTTGCCCCTTAGGTTTCACCTGAATCTTGCCCCTCTCACCTTAAACCTTTGTTCTCTGGTTCTTGATTCCCCTACTATTGGTAAACTATTCTGTGCATTCACCCTTGATTATATACACTTCTGGAAGATTATTCCACAGCTACCTCTGCTCCAAGGAATAATGTCCTAGCCTGCTCAACATTCCCCTATAGCTCAGGCCCTCGAGTCCTGGCAACATCCTCATAAATTGTCTCTTCAATCTTTCTAGCTTAACAACATCCTTCCTATAGCATAGCGATCAAAACTGAACACAATACTCCAAATTAGGCAGGAAATGGTGTTGGATAGACTGACGTGATGAAGGCTGATAAATCCCCAGGGCCTGATGGTCTGCATACCAAGGTATTTAAGGAGGTGGCTCTAGAAATCGTGGACGCATTGATGATCATTTTCCAATGTTCTATAGATTCAGGATCAGTTCTTGTGGATTGGAGGGTAGCTAATGTTATCCCACTTTTTAAGAAAGGAGGGATGGAGAAAACAGGGAATTACAAGGGGCCAATTAGCCTGACACGGTGGTGGGGAAGATGCTGGAGTCAATTATAAAAGATGTGATAGCCGCACATTTGGATAGCAGTTGCAGGATCGGTCCGTCAGCATGGATTTACGAAGGGGAAATCATGCTTGACTAATGTTCTGGAATTTGTTGAAGAAGGATGTAACAAGGAGAATGGACAAGGGACAGCCAGTGGATGCAGTGCACCTGGACTTTCAGAATGCCTTTGATAAGGTCCCAAAGAGGAGATTAGTGGGTAAAATTAGAGCACATTGTATTGGGGGTAGGGTATTGACAGGGATAGAAAATTGGTTGGCAGACAGGAAACAAAAAGTTGGGATTAACGGGTCCCTTTCAGAATGGCAGACAGTGAATAGTGGGGTACCGCAAGGCTCGGTGCGGGGACCACAGCTATTTACAATATATATTAATGATTTGGATGAAGGGATTCAAAATAACATTAGCAATTTTGCAGATGACACAAAGCTGGGTGGCTGTGTGAACTGTGAGGAGGATGCTATGAGAATGCAGGGTGACTTGGACAGGTTGGGTGAGTGGGCAGATGCATGGCCGATGCAGTTTAATGTGGATAAATGTGAGGTTATCCACTTTGGTGGCAAGAAGAGGAAGGCAAATTATTATCTGAATGGTGTCAAGTTAGTAAAAGGGGAAGTACAACGAGATCTGGGTGTCCTTGTACATCAGTCACTGAAAGTAAGCATGCAGGTACAGCAGGCAGTGAAGAAAGCTAATGGCAGGAAATGGTGTTGGGTAAAAACCTCGAGCTGCATCGACCGTCTGCACACACAAACACACACGCACACACGCACACACACATGCACACGCACACGCACACGCGCACACACACACGCACACACACACACAAACACACACACACACACTGCAAAGGCGGACGCCAGGGAAAACAGAGGAGCGCTGTCTGAAATTCATACCCGCAATGAACAGGAAGGTAAAAGACGGCTGGCACACTTACGGTAAGTCCTTTAGAGAGCCTGGAGAGAAGGGGAGAGAAGGGGAGAGAATGGGGGGGATAAGGAGTGGAGATACTATTGAGAAGCCAGACAACTTTTAATAAAGTTTAGCGACCATTTAACATTACTGGTCGGTTTACTTACCTTTTTTTTCTCAACGAGCTTTACCATCTACTACCTTCGATTATCTTCGATTGTTTTTGATTACCTACGATAGCATTATGACCTACTACAACCTACCTCGGTTAAACCTACGAGTATAAAAATATCGATTTTTTTCCATGGCGACCTTTTTTTACTTGCGAGCATTTTTCAGGGGACTACTCTTGAGCATGAAGGAGAGTTACAAAGACCTCGTAGGACCTTGTGTCGACCATGCTGCAAGTATGAGTCGAGGACAAACTCTTCTAAACTCGCAACTCGCATGTTCCCGATGTTGGAGGGGTCCAGAATCAGGGGCCACAGTTTAAGAACAAGGGGTAGGCCATTTAGAACGGAGATGAGGAAAATCTTTTTCATCCAGAGATTTGTGAATCTGTGGAATTTTCTGCTTCAGAAGGCAGTGGAGGTCGATTCTCTGGATGCTTTAACAAGAGAGTGAGATAGAGCTTTAAAAGATAGCGGTCAAGGGATATGGGGAGTAGGCAGGTACGGGGTACTGATTGTGGATGATCAGCCATGATCACATTGAAATTCTCGAAGGGCCAAATGGCCTACTCCTGCACCTATTGTCTATTGTCTATTGTTTAAATATGGCCCCACAAATGTCTTCTTCACCTGTAACATAACATCTCAATTTCTATACTCGGTACCCTGACTGATGATGACCAGTGCACCAAACGCCTTCTTGACTATTCTTTCTACCTCTTACACTAGTTTCAGGAAACTATGTACCTGCACTCTTCTATCCCACTGGTCTACAACACTCCCCATGTGTTGTCTTTTGTTATGATGTGTTGTCAGGATAGAGCCCTGCCCATTTCCCAAAATGCAACACCTCACACTCATCTGCATTAAACACAATTATCAATTCTTCAGCCCACCTGCCCAGCTGATCAGGAACTTGCTGTCCCTTTGCCCGCAAACAACCTATTCCAATCAACTTTAGCAAGTTCCTGTCTAATACCATTAAAGTTGGCCCTGCCCCAATTCAGAATTGTGACTTATTGGCTCACCCTGTCTTTATCCATAACTATTTCAAAACCAATAGAACGGACAGTTCTGTCACTTGTCCTGTCTAGTCCCCTAAGAATAGATCAAGGTTTGCCCTCTCCCTTGAATCTTCACATTGCCAGAGGAAACTTTCCTGAACACATTTGACAAATTCCCACCCAGTCTAAGCTCTCAGCATTACGAGAGCCCCAGTCTACATTTGGAAAGTTAAAGTGCCCTTCCTTGACAATCCTATTAGTCTTGCAGCTGTCTGGTTAAAAAAAAACTTGTTAAAGGAGGTTGATTTAAGGTGTATAGTAAAAGGAAGATACATTCATAGGGCTCAGTAAGCCATTTGGTTTTGTATCTGTGCCAATCTAAACTCACTTTTCAGCTCTGGGTAAATAGTTCTGCAGTTCACTGCTCTTCAAACACATATCCAAGAACCATTTGAATATTATCCTGGTTTCTTAGTCTGCCACCCTTTCAGGCAGAGTGTTGTAGATTTCTACCATCTTCTGGGTGAAATTATCTTTCCTCATCCCCCCTCTAATCTTTCTTTCAATTACTTCCAATCTATCTACCACCTAAGAGTGATAGAGAAGGAGAGAGATCTGGGAGGGAACTCAGGCTTTGGGCCTTGCCAGCTGAGTATGGTGGCCAAAACAAAAATCAAGAGGCCAAAACTGCAGGGTTTTGAGAACTGGAGGAGGTCGCAGAGACAAGAAGTATGAAAGCATAGATTTGAAAAGACCAGCATAAAGATTCTTAAATCGAAACCACCAATTGATGATAGATCAGTAATACTTATTGGAGATGAGGTGTGGTTATTGATTGATGTGAATGAATTGTGGCCTTACTTTCACAAAGGACATTTTTAAACATCGGTCTTATTAGAGTGATTAGCGATTAAGCTGAGAGGTGCAATTAGTTCCCCATGGATCAGAATAAATTTACATTGTGAAATAGGGAGCAGGAAGATTGATTCCCTTGTAGCTTTGATTTGCCTTCTATGAATTTTTTAAATGGAATTAAACTGAAGTATAGGTTGCCTGCATCTTATTATTATATCTGCAGCCTGTACATATGAGCGAGTGTTTAAGAGGGGTAGATTTGCCAGCTGCTGCAGAAGTGCACGCATCTTCCGCGGGTTCTGTGGGAACGCGGTTTGTGGGAAGTCGGTTTGTGGCTGCATTTCCAACATGTGAGTTGTCTGGATTCTGAAGAATAGACAGGAATGGAAACCCTGTCATAACCTGAGGAGGACCTGCAATGGTTTTATTCAACTTACTTTGTTTTAAAATAGAATTTTCATGGACACAACTTTAATTATTACCTGTAATTAGTTTAGATACTCATGAGATGCTTGCCTATGAGACACTCCTGAGACACATAAAATAGGTGGATAGCAAACAGAGTCCATTTCATGATTTAATAAACGAGTACTAAATTTAAATTTGAAAGTGTCACCAGAACTTTGTTAATCCTAACATCTTTTTACATTATTGACAGGAAGGGTAATGAGAAACAGAATAAGAGATTTCAAAAGTTTCAAAGGCCTTTTATTGTCAGGTACCAATTAAGGTACAGTGATATTGGAATTACCATACAGCCATACTAAAAAAATGCAACAGCACACAATTACATAAAAGTTAACATAAACATCCACCACAGCAGATTCACCACATTCCTTACTGTGAGTGTGATGGAAGACAACAAATCCAATCTTCGTCCCTCTTTATTCTACCCCGGTCGGGCCATTCAAAGCATCCGCAGTCGGGCCGATCGAAGCTCCCGCGGCTGGCGATCGAAGCTCCCACCTCGGGCCGGTGCGGGGCAGGGAAGATATAATAAAATAATTAACAAAGAGAAAGATTCACATCCAATAACTAATCAAATTCAATGGTAACAGGAATCTCTTGGAGAACCATCAGCCATTCATGATAAAACGGTAAATCTCACATAATATTGCTGGTTTAGTACTGATGGGAAGTTGGAATGCACCAATGAACCAACATTCAGTCGCCAGCTCCTGGTGTACGAAACTTTCTATAGGTCAGTTGCAGCTATTGTGGTACCTCGTCAGCTAATAAAAACTGGAATTTAGCAAATTAGAAATGAGAAGCTTTACTTTTTCCCCTATGTCCCTGCAATAAAGAGCAATGACCTTACCATATCTGAGGAAGGATGTGCTGGCTCTGGCGAGGGTCCAGAGGAGATTTACAAGAATGATCCCAAGAATGAATAAGTTAACATATGATGAGCACTTGACAGCATTGGGCCTGTACTCGTTAGAGTTTGGGAAGATGAGGGGGGACCTCATTGAAACTTAACGAATAATGAAAGGCTTGGATAGAGTGAATGTGGAGAGGATGTTTCAACTAGTGGGACAGTCTAGGACTAGAGGTCATAGCCTCTGAATTAAAGGACGTTCCTTTAGGAAGATGAGGAGGAATTTCTTTAGTCAGAGGGTGGTGAATCTGTGGAATTATTTGCCACAGAAGGCTGTGGAGGCCATCAATAGATATTTTTCAAGGCAGAAATAGATTTCTTGATTAGTACAGATGTCAGGGGTTATGGGGAGAAGGCAGGAGAATGGGGTTAGGAGGGAGATATAGATCAGCCATGATTGAATGGAGGAGCAGACTTGATGGGCCAAATGGCCTAATTCTGCACCTATCACCTTATAACCTTTGCCAATGCTGCAAGCAATACGATAGAATTCTAGTCATAGCAATAAATATTGCAGTTATTTTCAATGTATCATTGAATCAGGAGCTGTAGTTTCCGAATCAATGAGAAGGAATTTCTGTAGCCAGAGGGTGGTGAATCTGTGAAATTCATTGCCACAAATGGCCGTGGAGCCATTTGTGGAGATAGACATGGAGATAGACATGTTCTTGATTAGTATGGATGTCAAACGTTATGGAGAGAAGGCAGGGGAATGGGGTTCAGAGGGAAAATATATAATCCGTGATCGAATGGCAAAGCAGAATTGAAGCGCTGAATGGCCTAATTTTGCTCCTATGTCTTATGGTCTTGTGGTCAATTCAAGAAAAATGAAAGCCTGTTCACATGGTGGCCTATGCGAATAGCCAAAGTATGGAGGAAATATTCCCTGAGATTCAAAAATGAAGGTGTAAGTGCTCATGGATGTGGTTGTTGCCCCTCATGTCAAGTTGCCAGGTGTAAGCTTGAAAACTAGGAGAGGTTTTCATGAGAAATGTTTTCAGTCTTATCACTAAATCTTGGCCTATGCATGATACCACGAAGAAGCTTTAACATGGTAACATGCATCTTGAAGCATTGAGTTACAAGCTTATGCATTTCCAAAGAGATCTTCATACCTTCCCTTGGCATGAAGAGAAACATATTTTGTTTCCTATCATCAAACCCACAGCAAAGTGCTGTGCGTAACCATCTTGAAGCAAGATGGTCTAAGCTCTCTATTGTTTTTCATGTGAATTTAACTAGAACAAGTACATTGCATGTGAGTCTGTGGAGGGAATGCCAGATTTTTTACATGTGTTCCAAAAACACTACCATCTGTTGAACAAATAGGACCTCCTTTGTATATGGCCTTAGGTTGCTCTGTCAGAACATTTAGTAAGTTTTGAATGTAAACATAAACAGATTTTTTTTTTTTTGTTTGTACTTAAATCTGTCCGACAACTCAAATCCTGTTTATCCCCGCCTAATATTATATGAGAAACAATGATTTCCAACAGACAATTAAAAATAATCCTCATCATTCTCAGCTTTTCTGATGCTGATGCTTCCATGTTATTTGATGCTTCCATATTGTCTGATGCTTCCATATTATCAGATTGTTGTCCAACATTGGATGGGCCTTTACTTCCTGCAAACAAGCGGCGCCAGGAAGACCAAACTCTACCACAAATCCTGACAACAATTGATTGGATACTTCATCCGCCACTTTTTCAGGCTGAACCTAACTGCATATCACCTTAAAAATCCATCAAAGCCTGACATGAATTTTTATATTTCATCACAAGGACATTTGTACATCAGTACATCTGCTGCTGAAACGTTACTCCACAGCCTTAGGGCTTTCATTATTGATGGCTCCAAAACCTCCCACCACCTTACTCTAAAAGGTTAGTCCTTCTAAAAACCTTTTTTAGCTGTATGCTAACCCACAATAAACTGAATACGATCACCTGGGGCTTCATTCTTGCACACCAATATTAGTTTTTGCCCTTCTTTAGCCTCAAATTTCTTGTCATGACCTTAATTGTAACAATGTAACAACATTTTGAGATTTTAAAAATCAAGTCTGCAATTTATCCAATCAGATAAAGCAAAAAAGAAGTTTAATTTGACACCTAATTTCATATCTTCAATATTAAAAAAGCTATGACCATTTTCATGCTCGGAAATTGCATCTTGTTCCGGCGGCCAGGCTCGGGGCTGAAACGGTGCTCCGGTGGCTGAGACGGTGTTCTGGCGGCGGCGGCCTGAGTCTGGGGTTTGGCCGCGGGCCAGTGGACGACATCGTCAACAGCTGCATCCGCTGGACTGGAGGGCAGCAGCTTCGACCACCCCTGGGCCGCGGAGTTTGAAACGGCCCGTTCGCGGAGCTCGGTGAGCTGCGGGACTGACTTACCATCGCCCAGTGGGGTATCGCCTCAGCGCAGAGTGAGAAGAGGAGGGAAGAGACAGCAGCCCTAAGATTTTTGCCTCCATCACAGTGAGGAGGTGCTTGGTGAAATCACTGTGGTGGATGTTAATTTGTGTTTACTGTCTGTTCTGTTGTTTATTATTGTATGTATGGCTGCAGGTAACGACATTTTGTTCAGACCATAAGGTCT